>NW_017733365.1:22258-25914 GCF_001890085.2 Hipposideros armiger | reverse complement strand
TTTTGTTCTTCAATCTAGTTGTGGAAGACGTTGCTTCACTGGCCCAAGTTGGCACCATCATTGAGTTCTTCCCGGGCAAGGCAGATCAGTCGCTGGCTTCTGGACGGCCACTCACTGCGACTGCTGGCCGCTCACGCTGGCTGCTGGCTACACAATGTAGCCCATAGCAACCCACTGCCACAGGAGCTGCAGCCTACGCCATTGCCAGCGACCCATGGCAGCCCAGCTCCAGGTTGAGCTGTTGTTCAGCATCTTAGCTGTGGAGGACAACGTCACTGGCCCTCATATGTGGGATCCGAACCGAGGCCCTCTGGCGTTCCAAGTATATATGCACCAAACATCAAAGTATGTAAATATATTAAGCAAATACTAATAGATTTAAAGGAAGAAATAAACAACAATACAAGTAGGAGAATTCAATACCCCACTTTCAATAACAGATGGATCATCGAAACAGAAAGTCACAAGGAAACACTGAATGTGAATCATACTTTAGATCACATGAACCTGAGGGATATCTTTAGGACGTTCTATCCAACAGCAGCAGAATATGCTTTCTTAAGTGCACACAAAACATTCTCAATAATAGAATTTGTGATAGGACACAAAACATATCTCAGCAAATTTAAGAAGACTGAGATCATACCAAGTATCTATTCTGACCACAATGGTATGGAACTAGAAATTAATAACATGAGAAATGATAGAAAATCTACAAATATGAGAAAGCTAAACAACACGCTCCTGAACAACAAATGGGTTAAAAAGAAATCAAAAGGGAAATCAAAGAATATCTTAAAACAAATGAAAATAAAGACACAACATATAAAAAACTATGGGATGCTGAGAAAACATTTTTGAGAGGAAAATTTATAGGGATAAATGCATATATTAAGAAATTAGAAGGATCAGAAACAAACAACCTAACTTTACACCACAAAGAACCAAAAAAATTTCCTCAATGTTAAAATTAAACTCAATGTTTGCAGGAGAAAGGAAATAATAAAGATCATAATGGAAATAAATAAAATAGACTAGAAAAATAATAGAAAAGGTCAATTAAACTAAAATCTGGTTTATTGAAAGGATAAACAAATAGACAAATTTTTAGCCAAACTAAGGAAAAAAAGAAGAATGAAATAAATAAAATCAGAACTGAAAGAAAAGAAATAACAACTGGCACTACAGAAATACACAGAAATATAAAAGACTGTTATAAATAATTACATACCAACAAATTAGATAACCTAGAAGAAATGGATAATTTCCTAGAATCAGACAACCTTCCAAGACAATAGAAAAATAGAAAGCCTGAACAGCCCAATAACAAATAAGGAGATTGCATCAATAATCAAAAACCTCCCAACATGGAAAACCAGGACCAGATGGCTTCACTGGTGAATTCTACCAAACATTTAAAGAAGAATTAATGCCAATCCTCAAATTCTGCCAAAAATTGAAGAGAAAGGAACACTTCCAAACTCATTCTATGAGGTCATATTATTGTGAGACCAAATCCAGATAAGGACACTATAAGCATAGAAAACTATAAACCAATATCCCTGATGAATATAGATGCAAAAATTCTCAACGAAATATTAGCAAACTGAATTTAAGAATGCATTAAAAGAATTATACATGACAAAGTGAGATTTATCCCTGGGATGCAAGGATGGTTCAACATAGGCAAATCAATCAATATGATATATTGCATTACCAGAGTGAAAGAAACAACATCACATGATCATCTGAAACAATACAGAAAGAGCATTTGACAAAGTACAGCATTCCTTCATGATAAAAACCCTCAACATTGGAGTATAGAAGGAAGATATCTCAGCATAATAAAGACCATATAAAACAAACACACAGCTATTATACTCAATGGAGAAAAATTGAAAACTTTTGCTCTAAGATCAGGAACAAAACAGGGTGATCACTCTATCCACTCTTATTCAACATGGTACTGGAAGTCCTAGCTAGAGTAATCAGGCAAGACAAAGAAGTAAAAGGGTTCAAATCTGAAAGGAAGAAGTAAAATTATCTCTATTTCTGGATCATATGATCTTACACATTGAAAATCTCAAAGATTCAAGTGAAAAACTGTTGGGTCTAAACAATGAATTAAACAAAGTTACAGGATATAAAATCAATAAAAAAATCAGTTTCATTTTTTTTTTAAAGATTTTATTGGAGAATTGGGGGAGGGGAACAGCGCTGGGGAATCGGGGAAAGAGGAACAAACAAGTTGCTGTCCTTTTGTTCTTCAGTCTAGTTGTAGAGGACATTGCTTCACTGGCCCATGTTGGTATTATCATTGCGCTCTTCCCAGGTGAGGCAGATCGGTCACCGGCCTCTGGACAGCCGCTCACTGGCAGCTCTTGGCAGCTCACACCGGCTGCTGGCTGCTCACGCTGGCTGCTGGCTACACACAGTAGCCCATGGCAGCCCACTGCAGCAGGGGCTGCAGCTTACACTGTCGCTGGCGACTCACAGTAGCCCAGCTCCAGGTCGAGCTGTTGTTCAGCATCTTAGCTGTAGAGGGCAGTGTCACTGGCCCTCATGTGGAATCCAAACCAGGGCCCTGCTGCTCAGAGATGGCATCCCACGTCAGCTCTTAACCAACATGCCACTTGGCCGGTCCCTCAGTTTCGTTTTTATGCATTAACATTAAACATCTGTAAAAGAAGTAAAACTCTCCTATTTAAAATAACATCAAAACAATAAAATACATAGGAATACATTTAACCAAGTAAGTGAAACATCTGTATAATGAAAACTACAAGACTTTGCTGAAAGAAATTGAAGGAGACACAAATAAATAGAAGGACATCCCATGTTCATGGTTTGGAAGAGTTAATATTGCTAAAATGTTGGTGTTACCCCAAATCATCTACAGATCTAATGCAATCCCTATCAGAATCTTAATGGCATTTTTTCACAGAAATAGAAAAACTATCCTTAAATTTGTATGGAATCACAAAAAACCGTGTATTGCCAAAATAATCATGAAACAGAAAAACACAACCAGAGACATCATACTTCCTGATTTTAAATTATACTACAAACTATGTTAATTAAAACAGTATGTTACTGGCATAAAAATAGACACCTAGATCAATAGAACAGAATAGAGCCCAGAACTAACCCCCCACATATACACTCAACTAATATTTGACAAGGGTACCAAAAGCATCCTATGGGGAAAAGACAGTCTCTGCAACCATCGGTGTAAAATGGATAACTACATGCGGAAGACTAAAATCGAACCCTTATCTTACACCACTCACAAAAGTTAACTCAAAATGGATCAAAGACTTAAACGTAAGACTTGAAATCATAAAACTTTTAGAAGAAAACATAGGAAAGAATCTTTTCAACATTGGTCTTGGTACATATTTTTTTAATATAACATCAAAAGTACAAATAACAAAAGAAAAATTTGGAAGTGAGACTACACCCAACTTAAAAGCCTGTGCAAAGACGCTAATTTGAAAAAATATATGTACCCCTATGTTTATTGCAGCACTATTCACAATAGCCAAGGCTTGGAAACAACCGAAATGCCCATCGGTAGATGACTGGATTAAGAAACTGTGGTACATTTATACAATGGAGTATTACTCTGCTATAAAGAAGAATGAAATCGTACCATT
>NW_017733365.1:13405-21658 GCF_001890085.2 Hipposideros armiger | reverse complement strand
AAAAAGCCTGTGCACTGCAAAAGAAACAATCAACAAAATGAAAATGCAACTTGTGGAATGGAAGAAGATATTTGCAAACCACATATTTCATAAGGGGTTAATACCCAAAATTAATAAAGAATTCATAAACTCAATAACAACAACAAAATCCCAAACAATCCAATTAAAAAATGGGCAGAGGAATTAAATTGGCATTATTTTAAAGAAAACATCCAACTGACCAATAGGTACATGAAGAGGTGCTCAACATAACTAAACATTAGGGAAATAAAATCAAAACCACAATAAGATACCACCTCATCCCTGTTAGAAAGCTGTCTATTACCAAGAAGACAAAAAATAACAAGTGTTGGTGAGGATGTGGAGAAAAGGGTACCCTTGTGCACTGTTGGTGGGATTGCATACTGGTTTTATGAAGAATAGTATGAGGGTTTCTCAAAAAATTGAAAATAGAACTACCATACAATCCAGCAATTCCACTTCTGGGTATATATCCAAAGGAGATTAAAACAGGTCATTGAAGAGATATGTGCACTTCCATGTTTCTTGCAGCATTATTCACAAGAGCCAAGATAGTTTCATCAATGGACGAGTGGATAAAGATGTGGTATACCATGGGTGCCAAAAAAAGTATACACATTTTAAGAGATGTTATCTATGCTCAAGCAGTAGTTTGCCATAATCAGAAGTGTCTGGGTGCTGATGGTAACCACTTTGAGCTCCTCTTGTAATTGTAGAAGTCAAACATAACTTGTATTCATTTTTTGTTATTGGTATATATTGAGTATTACAATTAACACAGTTTTTTTCCATTCTTAAAATGTGTATAGATTTTTTTGGCATGCTCTGTATATGTGCGATGGAATACTATTCAGCTATGAGAAAAGAGAAAATCCTGCAATTTGCATCAACATGGATGGACCCTGAAGGCATTATGCTAAGTGAAATAAGTCAAACAGAGAAAGTCAAATACTATATGATATCTCCCACATGTGGAATCTAAACAAGCTGAGTCTGAACTGAGGGAAGGATGGCGGTTATCAGGGGCTGGGGCTGGGGAATGGGAGAGATGTTTAAGGATACATGCTTGCAACCAGTAGATAAATAAACCCTGGAGACCTAATACACAGTACAGTGACTGTGGACAACAAAACTATATTATACACATTAAACTAAACTAAGAAACTAGATTTTAATTGTTCCCATTGCTAGAATAAATAATGATGTGACTCAACAAAGGTGTTAGCTGGCACTACAATGAAAATCATATTGCAATATGAATGTATCAAATCAATATGTTGTTCATTTTAACCTTACACAATGTTATATGACAATTATATCTCAATTTAAAAAAGAAGGATTTAGTTAAGAAAGTCAAAATGTGATGTTTTAAGGAAAAAATGTTTTTTAAAAGTGTGAGTGGTGCACATAATAAAATTATAGTTAATTAACAAGACAAATTATGTACTTAAATGCCTTAGGTTTGAAGTAAATAGTAAACTTGGTCCATTTTTTCTTTTCCTATATTCTAAATCAGTAAAGCTTATTGAATAAAATTATATTGCATATATGAAAATAAGCAGATATGCATATATATACATACATTCAATATATTGCTTATATTGAAAATATGATACATTTGTTCTAGATATCTTTTCTTAGATCTTTAATATTGCAAGATGTTTGCATGCAATTATTAGTTCTTACCAAACCTGTCTGACTTGGTTAAACCATGAGATGATTCAGGGCTAATGGGTATATATAAATATAAAAATATTTAGAGTAATCAAAATGCTATAACCCTAAGTACTGTTAAAAGGAACTCATTTTCATGTTAATTACCTTTCTGTGTAAATATAGGAAAAATAGCTCAAAAACATGGTAATGTAGTATAAGTGCCAAAAAGAGTTTGTCACTCTACAGTTATATAATTCCATCTCCCATGCAGAATATCAACTTTACATATTTAAACAAAATAGTTGGTGGAGCCTTCTCACATAGAAATAGACTGTGTCATTTAAGCCCTTTGCTGATACTGAAACTCATTCTCAGTGGGTAAACTGTATCACTTAGCAGGTGACTTGAGGAAAGTTCTATACTTCATTTTCCTAATCTTTAAAATGGGCTAATCACGATGTTTGTCTTAGAGGATCAGTTGCAAAAATGAAATAAAATAACCTCTCCAAAGCACTGAGGACAGAGCACAAAGTGAGGTCTCAATAATATCAGCTATCATATCAGCTTCTCCTCTTCCTCCATCCATTACTGTTACATGCAGGGAAATACACCTTATCTCAAAGTTCTAAGGAGATTCCAAGGAGATAGTATTTGTACATGTCCTAGTTATCATTAGAGAGGACCATTGAGACATTCAGTTTAACAACTCTCCCCACAACATTATTCAAGAACAGAAAAGTGAATACAGAAAGATAAAATTACTTGGTCAGGTAATGTGGAGCTATCTCTTGACATGAGATCTCTAATTGTCTTAGCCAATACTATTTTCACTTTATGAATGTAAATTGAAATAATGTTATCTATATTTCCTACTGCATAGAGTTTTCTAAGATATTAGAAATGAAACAGAAGTGAAACAGGTTTGCTTAAATGAAGACACTAAGAAGAACTTCAGGTCTCATTTGTAGTTGAGTGATTATTCTCTCAATCAAGAAGAGTTGTTCCTTGGCAATGGGTTCTGCCTCCATGAAAGCCTGCATAGCATTTCCCCCCTATGTGATCTTACTGAATATTAGTTTTGGAAGGAAGACACTAATTCTTAACCTTCCATTTCAGATAACTTCATGGTCTTCACAGTCAGCCATGGAGGGACAAATCCTGTGCCCCTCTAAGAAATGTAATCTCAATTGTCTGGTAGCCTTGGAAACTTATTGTATCTCCAATGACTCAACATTTGGTGGCACATCGGCAAATATAGCCGAAGAATAATTACAAAGATAACAAATCCCTAACTTATACCCTAGTAAAGTTATCTCCTCATGAACTTCCAGTTCAGTACTTTAAACTTTTCAAATCTTTCCTTGTGAGAGAAGTTTTCAACTTCATAGTCTGAAAAAGGTTTAGTTATGAAACAGTACTGAGAATTTGAATATTTCCCGAAGAAGTTCATCTCTCTGGGAATCATGTCCTCTTATGATTATGTTTAGTGTTCATATCAGATACCAAGAACTAGGTCTCCTTTTTATACATAGGTAGGTTAAACCTGCGTTCTCTTCCATATTTTTGCATTATTGGTGGAGAATTGAAGTCTCAGTTTGTTATTGTAGTAGCACATTGACAAAGTTTACCCAATTGTTCTTATCTATATGGGGCACCAATATTTTACATTTAATTAAAGACTTTAATAATTTATTGAGTACCTACCATGTGGTGAATAATATTTTAGATACTCTGATGGTGTTTACAATCTAGCTTG
The DNA here is from genome assembly GCF_001890085.2 of Hipposideros armiger. Taxonomy (NCBI): domain Eukaryota; kingdom Metazoa; phylum Chordata; class Mammalia; order Chiroptera; family Hipposideridae; genus Hipposideros; species Hipposideros armiger. Next base: position 18,225 of record NW_017733365.1, on the reverse strand, counting down.
AGAGCTAAGGCTTGAATAATGAAAGCAATAAAGAAATAAATATGAATATAGATGAAATAGATGTAATACAGATGAATATGTGAAGAGAGCTTTCTTCGATTGCTCCAAAACAAACACACGCTTGAATGATTCATGGTCATGTAAATTTGAGAAGGAAATCATTAGATGGAAAACATTGTGCTTCCCTAAGATAGTTAACTTGTATATTGGGAAAAGCTATTTGTCCGAGGTATTAGTCAGAGGGGAAAATATTTCCAAGGCAGCAACAGCAGTTCTGGAAAAGGCACCTGCAGGCTAAGAGCAAATCACAACTAACAAGTACAGACGAGAGATGGGATGATAACTAAGTTCATGTTGAAGAAAGAAAATCTGGATATGAGATAGAGAATAAGGGAGATATATGTCTTTGATTTCTTGTTCTGCCTTTTAAAATAGCTTGACTAATTTACAACAAGTATTTTATAATAAAACATTCATGTTATTGAACATGACAATTTAGATACTGTATAAAGACTTTTGATTTGTATATATTTAATGACTAAAAGTCATTATCAAGAAATAGGCAATCACGCGATCATGTCATACTGGAGATGGAATGATAGAATTATTACAAGAGCAGCAGTTTTATCAAATTCTTGAGTGAAGACTCTCATAAACTAGGCAATTAAAATGCATCACCTTAATTAAACCTGCTAATTATTTAGGGCAAGGTTGCTTAATACTTCCCTTAAAAGATGGTGTCTTTACCCAATCTTTTAGAAAATACCAAAGATGTTTCTATTGTTCTCATTTACTGGTTTGATAGTGTAACCCACAATTCAGGTTTCTATATGATATATATTAAATACCTTTCATATTTAAAAGAGACTGCATATTTGTCAGAGATTTTTGAGCAAGTCTGTAAATGTTTACATTGGGAGAAGCAGAGATGACCTAGTAATCATAATTACAAGATAGATTCCTGGATACAAGCAAATGAAAGAATGGTGAAATAGTTGGCATGTCAATACATGAAAGATGTTTTTTTCGTGTTTGTTAGCTAGGTGCCTAAAGTCCAAAGAAGAATGAAAGTAATCACTAGAAGAAGTAATGAAGGTTATTTTCTTTCTCATGTTTAATTTGTACATAAAAAGAAATGTGAAGGCCAGAAGATTTTTTTAGTAATACTTTGTAATACTGTGATGATTTATGACAAAGAGGCCGTGACAACCTTTGCTATTGGGTTTCTGCCTTAGTAATTAATATAAAAGTATTGTTAATTTATAGATATAAAGTACTGATGCAAAGGATTTTCATGGCTATGACAAGAAAACTTTCAAGAAAGTTAATTTTAACTTTAACTTTGAAGAAAGTTAATTTTCAGCAACTGTTGTCACGATCAGAGTCTTTATTATATTGGTTTTTGGGGAGGTTTCTGATGACTGATTCCAATTTCCTTACTGTTGATCAGTCTATTTAGATTTTCCAGTTCTTCATGATTCAGCATAGGAAGGCTATATGTTTCTAAGGACATGTTCATTTCTTCCAGGTTATTGAATTTGATGGCAGTAGCCCTTCATAGTGTTCTTGGATGATCCTTTGTATTTCTATGACATCCATGGTAACCTCCCCTCTTTTATTTCTGATTTTGTTTATTTGTGTGTTTTTTCTTTTTATCTTAACGAGTCTAGCCAAGGGTTTGTCAATTTTATTAATTTTTTTCAAAGAACCATCTCTTCGTTGCATTAATTTTTTCTATTGTCTTTTTGTCCTCTATTTTTAAGAAAGTTAATTTTAACTTTAACTTTGAAGAAAGTTAATTTTCAGTGACTGTTGTCACTATCAGAGTCTTTATTATATTGGAAACACAGTGTTATCATCGCCCCCCAGGTGAAGACAGTGTTCCATCCATTAAATGACAATCCCACATCATTTTTCACTGGTTTTAATTAACCTGTGCGTGTAACTCCTCATGGTATAAATGTCTCCTGATCTAACGAAAAAAAAAAAGTGTCATTGGTTGCCATATTCTCAGTTGCCATTATTTACAAACTAGTGCAGAAATGATGGGATTTCCCCCATATTTTCTTTTGTACCAGGAAAGATGGAAAAGGGCCTCTTTTGTTGAGGTACCATTTAAATAGTGGACACTGTGGGTGCCCAGACCTTCTTCACCAGCTGGGGTACCCATCCCCCAGCTGCCATGAGTGTTGGCTTATGGGTGTGTGGTTAATGGCTCAGCTGCCCTTTTCTCCACACAACCACCCTTGCCCTTGTGCAAGGGTGTTATGTGCCCTCCAACATGCAGGGGCAGTCAGGAGCCATGGATACCACCGTAAAATGGCCAGTTCCCTTGTTTCAAGGCAGAATTAATTTTGCCATACAATTTGTGCTCTAATAAGATCAGAAGGAAGCTAGACTCCAGAAGAGAAAAGTTCTTGCTTATCCTTCCCGCATCCTGTTTTCCTGTTTCTTCTTCTCCTGAGAACACTTCCCAATAAACCCCCCTCATGGTTCCCCTTCTAGGAAGCATGACCCAAGACACTTGTTTTCCCCTCTAGGTTAACAGTAACCATTTGATGGATTTTTGTAAGCGATAGGCCCATTTAGTGTTAGAACTCATTCTGAAGTTTAAAGAGAGAAAAAGAGACATCTGACAATTAAAAAAAAATTCCTTTGAGACCATGGAATTCAAATTCAAGCAATTTTGTTTGGTGAGTATCTGATTTATTAATACTATTATACATATGAATTAGCAGCTAAGGGAGAATTGAAACAAGCTACTTTAGAGTTCATATACCTATTGCCTCATTTGGCAAAACAATGTAGGAATTAGGAAAACCAAGCTCTATCAGATTATGTGCATCAGTAAACAAGACAAATTTATATTAATAATGAGACTTTTACTTTTAGAAATGAACACAGGTAAGGCATTCAGCAGCTTATTCTAACCACTTATTGTTGTAATCAGACACGGAGTAGAGAAAAACAAAATTAGCAATTGCTAGTCCTAATGGTTTCTGCCTGATTTGAGAAGCAGCATAACTATAAAATAAACAAAGGAAATAAACAATCAAAGAAACTGGGGTCAAATTCCAGGTCCAACTTAAAATGTACATGAAATCAGGCATGATAATAAAATTTTCTAACTTCCAATTTTCTGGTACACCAAGATTTTTCCAAAATTGATTGGGAGGGTAAAATAGGAAAATATATGTGAAAGTACCTGATACAGAGTAATTTTCAGCTAGTTCGCTTCCCTCTTGAGGACATCAGTTAGGCTTTTAGTCACTCTTCTGCTATCTCATTTAATCAAGTAAAAATGTGATAAGGGCCGGATGAGTGGCTCAGTTGGTTAAAAGCTCGCACAAGAGTGCGGACTCTGAGCAACAGCGGTTCGATGCCTGGCCTGAGCTGAGTTGCCGCTGAGCTGACAACAGGTGGCAGGATGGCTCAGCTAAAAAAAAAAAAAAAAAATGTGATAAATGCCCACCCTGTGTGGTTTTTAGCTAAGTCCAATAAAAGTAAGGCAGAAGCATTGCTGTGGTACAATTTGCGGTGTACAATGTTAGAAAAACATATACTTGTGTAAAGCTCAAAAAAATTAACCTGGGCTAACTGTCTTTCGATGGAGAAAGTCTTAGACTTAACAAGTACGAGGTAGCTGATATGGGGCTTCATAAATCAGATGGGTTTTCAACTTGACCTTTCCCACCATCCAACCTACTTCCACACCGCTTTCTATGTACTTTCTTAAAAACTTTAATTACTCGTTAGGTACTCTTGGTAAAAACTTTTTCTAAGCCCAAGAATTGTCTCTGTCCTTAGAGTTTCAAACAACTCCTGTAAGAGATCACCACCAACCTCACGCTTTATGGACTTCTCACAAGGAATACCAAAAGTGACAGAATAATTTTATTGGAAACTTGCTACTAGTCATCTCAAACCTCACTCCTAAGGATGCTCTGTGCTCCCATTGGAGAGTTTTAGTTTTTGAGCATTTTATCTTTTCAAATATATTTTTAAAATCTTTATGTCTTTTGAAAATCATTTTTTATACATAAAATATCAACTATACTTCACCTTAAACATGTAATGTGACAAATGCTTAAATCATTGTAACCCAAGATGCTGTGTTAGAAGCGTTAGTTGTGATGAATTTGGAAGGGATCAGACAATACTTTCTGGATGAGGTTTTATTATTTTTGGAGAAAATTTGAAGATCCACATCAAAGTGGAAAGAATGGAATAGTGAGTTTTTTCCCAGAAGAGTACTTAGTCAATACCTCAATTGTTTTTCTTTACTGTTTTTTTAACCTTTTGGTTTAATAAAACTTTCAAAGTGTAAATTTAATCATAAAGGAAATATACACTGGTTTAGTATCTTAATTTGTGCAACAAATATATGTAATCTGTTAGCAAGACTATAATTAAAAAGCAAAGCCACCAACTCCTGGTGTTTGCTCAACATTAAGCCCTGAGAGTCAGTTTGGGGACATAACAAGGAAAATACTGAAGGTGCAATTTCAAAGCTTATGTTGGCTCTTTAATGTAAATGCCCAGTGTCCAGTGTATGAAAACAGTGGTTGTTTTTTCTCTTCCTTCTCTTCCTCCTCTTTCTCTTCCTCCTCACTTCCATATTTTTGTCTTTCTCCTTTTCATTCATGGTCAGAAATGTCCTAGATCATATGCACGGGAAAGGTTAAGGCAAAGACATTTTATTTGTTCTGCAAAACAAACTAACAGAAATATATATTCATGTTTCTTTAGTGACTTGAGAAAATTTGTGTTTATGTTGGCAAAAGAATAGAAGAAATAAGTTCAGAAACTAGTTTGTATTC
>NW_017733365.1:5110-8458 GCF_001890085.2 Hipposideros armiger | reverse complement strand
CAGCCCAGCTCCAGGTTGAGCTGTTGTTCAGCATCTTAGCTGTGGAGGGCAGTGTCACTGGCCCTCATATGTGGGATCCGAACCGGGGCCCTCTGGCACCCCAAGCGAGTTCTTAACCATCGCGCCACTCGGCCAGCCCGTTTTCTTTATTTTTAATAAATTAAAGATCAGGTAGTGTTCTTTACACACAATCATAGCAGAAAATACATTAAGGATTTCTTTGGAAACAAATCTTTATTTCCCAAAGGATTCTTAAAGCACCTATGTCAGTCTCACAAAATATATTCCTGTGCAATTATTTAGTTATTCTTTCATTCATTTGCATACTTATTTGCTCGTGTATTCATTCATTAAATTATTACTCAGTTGCTAATGTCAAGCAGAGCACTGGGTTACAGAACAGAGTTCTAGCTACACAAACACCAAATTTAATAATGAATAAAGGTATACCTGAGGAAATGTCAAGAAAGCCCAGCAGACAATCATTTAAGGGATTGATATCTAATAAGGAAATAGATAATGAAGGCAAGTACAATTATGGTAGATAGATAAGAAATGATAATATTCAAGAATGAGTATAGTTTTAGTGGAATGAGTACAGAAATTGGATTAAGGGAGCCAGGGTTTAGAATCAACGTCAGACTTGTAACTTCTACCAGTTATGCCTATAACTTTCTCTTTTGAGGTTTCAGTATTCTCATCTCCAAAAAGAATACAGGCCATAGAACCCTCTGACGGTCTTTTTAAGCTCTCATAGTTCATACTTGCAGGGCGAGTACACAAAAAATTCACCCAGAATTTAAAAACAAAAATAATAACATCCCAAATAGAAGACTAGAAAAGGTGTTTAGAAGCAATTCAACACAATCCGTATTTCCCAAACATCAAATATTGCTCTACAGCACGCTAAGTGCTTCAGGGGACACAAGAGAAGAGTCGTCCATGACTCAAAAGAGGTTATATAACTTGATTGGGTTGATAAGGTGTGCACAACCTGCATGAGCAGTGCCGTGTCCCAATTTCAGCATTGGGCCACATTACAAGAAGTGTCAACCCAACACTAGGCTTTGCCGTTCTACAGGGATACAACTCTTTTGAAGCCTGGGGAGTACAAATTTCCATCTGATTGCATCTTTTCCAGAAAAAAGTCCTGATAGATCTATTACTCACTTTAAAAAAAAAANTGTTCAGCATCTTAGCTGTGGAGGGCAGTGTCACTGGCCCTCATATGTGGGATCCGAACCGGGGCCCTCTGGCGTCCCAAGCCAGCTCTTAACAAACGCGCCACTTGGCAGGCCCCCTCTTGTGATTCTTGGCCTTGTTTATATACGTGGCTTCAACAGAAAGCACCTTCTCTTTGATCAGCCCAAGTGTCCCGTAAATCATTTGCAATCCTTAGATCTTAAATTAAATAGAGGCTGACATTCTCATTATAATATAGTAATTATAAGTTACGATCACATGCTGTTTAAAATGTGACTTGATTATTAAAATAATTTTAAAGAATTGATGGGCCACATGTTTACAGACAGCCTAGTTCACTAATGTCAATCATGGTTTGCATGAGCTGTGATCATATGTATGATTAGCTCTAAAAGAAATTTCCCCATTGCTCCTTGGCTGCCATATCTCCATGGTTGTTTTTTCTGGGAAGCCGGAGGTAGCAGGCATAACACCCAGTTCCATGCCAGAGCTGTTATATTTACTGACGTCCCTTGGTGAGATTTCTTTTTGTCCCTTGACTAGAGAGAAAAGTCCTAGTTTTTCAGAATCAGTTGACTGTGGCAAAAGTGCACCAGCCCACCTGGCACCCTGCCACCAATCCTCTGCTCTGACTTACAGATCTTCTTAAACCTTGAAGTTTGGCCTAAGGAAGCTGGGAGGTGACATTAAATCTTACTTTTTTATTTATTCCTCGCTGTTATGTAAAAATTCATTCACTGAGGAGGTAACACCTTGCTTGTAGTTACACATGTAAAACTGCAGATTAGTTTTAAGTAAGATTACAGTACAACCTGCAGGTAAAGCCAATACATGGAGGGGGCCAAAATTGAGAGGACTGCAGAGAACTGAATCTGGTAGCTTGAGAACACTGAAAATCTTTAGCTCCAGCGATCTGCCTACTTTTGTGTCTTTTTTAGTTATACAAGTCAGAAAAAAGCCCTGTATTTTTAAAGTTATTTTGGATTGGGTTTAATTTTTTTTTTCAATAAAAGAGTACTAACTGATGTACTTATATAGTTAATTAATGATACACATAAAACAGATATTTTGCAATTGTACACTCTTAGGAATAAAATAAAAAAAAATTATAGGCTATTTAACATATACCTTGGATTTAGTAGGTATGTGTTAAGTGCATGTTACATGCCACATACTGGTGACATTGGTGCTATAAAGAAGAAAATAAAACATCATGTCCTTCCTTTCAGAGATGAAGTAGAAAGCTTGGGGTACTACAGTAAGAGGAAGCCCTACTTATTGTTATAATACTATGCCACATTCTAGGGACCCCCAAATAGTTATCCTACTATGAGAGGAGGAAAAGGTTGGGAATAGAGTTTATAGAAAGTTTATGAAGGGTCATAACATTTCAAATTAAATGCTTTCATTTATAAGAAAGAGAACATAGTGGGAGATTTTTAAGCAGAAGGGAAACACATAGTAAATTTGGGTATGTTCTAGGAAGTATAGTTTGGTAGATGTGTACATGATGAAATGGATTTGATAAAATAGGAAACTCATAATTAATAGTATAGGGATTGCAGTTAATGATATTCAAGGATGGCTATCATATGCCTGCAACCTCAATTTTTTTCTTTGTTGTTTCAAGAATTTATAATGGTATGGTTTCCAGGTATTTTCCTTTTAAACATCCTTTATTGAAGTTTCATATACAGAATCATACATTAGAAAATAATACTCCTCATGTAGTGTGAGAAGAATAGTAAAAATATCTAATGTATAAATGTTTTACTGTCATGAAATGCTCAGAAATACGTATGTTGTGATATCACAACAAGACTGAAATAATTGAGCAAGAATTTTTATTTTGATGCTTAGAAAAACTGCAGCTCAGAGAGTTAAGTAATTGTATAGTGTGTGAGTTCAAAGAATGGGAGCAGTTGCAGATCATCATTCTGTAGAGATTCTTGGCTTTTCATTTCCCTCACGGCTTCATAAGAGGAAGAATGGGCTAGCACACACTTTACTCCACTAAAGGAGATTGAAATTAATTTAGTTTCCCAGCTACCTCCTTATCACCTTAACTCAGTGACCCCGAAATATACCAGAATCAAAGTCTTTTTATCTGCTTTTCCTTTCTTTCTTTCTTTCTTTTCCTTTTTT
>NW_017733365.1:0-1837 GCF_001890085.2 Hipposideros armiger | reverse complement strand
AGTAGAAAGAGCCTTTTATTTGCCCTGAATGAATATTTTTTTCCTATAATTGCACTCTAGGCTTGCATCAACCCATAGTAGTGCTGTCATACTGTTGTCATAAGTCGTGGTTGTAGTTAATGAAAAGCTCTAGGTCCTTTTCAAATAAGATATTCATGTGCCAAGTATTGCTCAACTTGTTCTTCCACAGTTGATTTTTGAGCCTAAATTCAATCTTAGTTACTGCCACAGCCCAGGTTTTCAATGCTTGCTACACTTGATTCAGTCACTTAATGTATTAGCCATCTGTCCAAATTTAGCATGATTATGTTCCCCATGAAGGGCTCCTCCTTTGTATTGACAAGGTAATTAGAAGGTCAAACATGCGATAAAAATGGTGCTTTTTGAACATAAAATGAGAGCAAAGGGAAAAAGTTTTGAGAGGCATTTCACTCAAGTCTTGATGAGGCTAATGAAAGAGCCTGGCCTCATGTGGAATGCTGTCCCCTAATGGCTAACTGGAGTCTGCCAAATTCAGTATCTGCCTTTCCCTATTCTACGCAGTAGACCAGTCAGTCTTGACTTTTAGTGCCCATTAGTGGGGATCATGTTAAAAGACAGATTGCTGAGTCTCACCCCCAGTTTCTGATTCAGTGTGTTTTATCAAGTTTCCACTTGACGTTGGTGCTGCTGGTTGGGGGACGGACACTTTAAGGGCCACTGCCTTCCACTGACCCACCCTGTCTAATCACATAGCCTTTCCTTGTTAATGTTCCATTTAAGAAATTACAATTACATTCCAATCTTATCTCTAGGAGAGTAGATCTAGGTTACCTTGNCCTTTTGTTCTTCAGTCTAGTTGTGGAGGACGTCGCTTCAATGGCCCATGTTGGTATTATCATTATGCTCTTCCAGGGTGAGGCAGATCAGTCGCTGGCCATTGGACAGCGGCTCAAGGCGGCTCTTTGCAGCTCTCACGGTGGCACCGCAGCCCATGCCATCGCCAGCAACTCACAGCAGCCCAGCTCCAGGTTGAGCTGTTGTTCACCATCTTAGCTATGGAGGGCGCAGTGTCACTGGCTCTCATATGTGGGATCCGAACCGAGGCTTTGCTGCTCAGAGCTGGCATCCCAAGCCAACTCCTAACCAACGCGCCACTCAGCCGGCCCAGTAATGGCATTCTTTATGCTTAGAAAATAATAAAAAAATCTGCCCACATTGTTTTAAGATATTGAGTAGGTCCATACCTTCCATAAAGTCAGGATTTTCCAATGCAGCTAATCAGCACACATAGGACATAGTAGATACTCAACATATGTTTAATATATTATTTTGAATGAAAGATTATCCTTTGTTTACCAGAGATATGCATAATGGTGATGCATACCCAGTGGATGTTCAATTATAAATGTAAATATATATTTATATATATAATTACATATATATATGTCCATAGCTGCCCTTTAATTTCTATGTTATTGTTTTAAAAATATATTGTGGTATGTCCCTTTATACTAAATTTTAAGATATTTTTTACTTTCTTTTTCAATTTTTCATGCCTCAAACAGCTAATATACCAACTTATTTTAAAATAATAAGCATAGTATTAAAGAGGAAGAAGTTCAGAATCAACTTAGCTTTCATGATTCCTTTATACATGTTTCTTTCTTGTGTTTATTGTGTTTTAAAGGGAAATTGGCTCTGATTCCTTCCTTCCACAGAAATGTTCCATGTTTACCAAAGAGGTGGAGATGACCACTATTCTCTTCTTTATTTTATTTTTATTTTATTATTATTTTTTTAAAGATTTTTATTGGGGAATTGGGGGGATGGGAACAGTGCTGGGGAATTGGGGAAA
>NW_017733364.1:20701-23725 GCF_001890085.2 Hipposideros armiger | reverse complement strand
AAACAGGGGTCATTATGATGAAGAGCAAGGGGCATTGTGATCACAAAGCAGGGGGCATTCTGATCAGTAAGGATGGGGGATTGTGATCAGGAAGGAAGAGGTATTGTGATCAGTAAGCAAAGGGCATTGTGATCAGTAGGCAAGGCGTATTGTGATCAGAGAACACGGGTACTGTGATGTGTAAACAGGGGGCATTTTGATCAGGAAGAAAGGGCCATTGTGATCAGTAAGCAGGGAGCATTTTAATCAATCATCAGAGGGTATTGTGATCAGAAAGAGTGGTCATTATGATCAAGAAAAAGGGGCATTGTGATCACAAAGCAGGGGGCATTGTGATCAGTAAGTGTGGGGGATTGTGATCAGGAAGCAAGAGGTATTGTCATCAGTAAGCAGAGGGCATTGTGATCAGTAGGCAAGGGATATTGTGATCAGTGAACAAGGGGTACTATGATGTGTAAACAGGGTGCATTGTGATCAGGAAGAAAGGGCATTTTTACCAGTAAGCAGGGAGCATTGTGATCACTAATCAGGGGTTATTCTGATCACAAACAGGGGTCATTATGATCAAGAGCAATGGGCATTGTGATCACAAAGCAGGGGGCATTGTGACAAGTAAGGGTAGGGCGATTGTGGTCAGGAAGCTGAGAGCATTGTAATCACTAATCAGCGGTATGGTGATCATAAACAGGGGTCATTATTATCAAGAACAAGTGGCATTGGGATCAGTAAACTAGGGGCATTGTGATCACAAAGCAGGGGGCATTGTGATCAGTCCCAGGGGGCATTGTGACCAGGAAGAAAGGGGCATTTTGCCCAGTAAGCAGGGAGAATTGTAATCACTAATCAGGAGGTATTGTGATCAGAAACATGGGTCATTATGATCAACAGCAAGGGGCATTGTGAACACAAAGCAGTGGGCATTGTGATCAGTAAGGATGGATGATTGTGATCAGGAAACAAGAGGTATTGTGATCAGTAAGCAAAGGGCATTGTGATCAGTAGGCAAGCATATTGTACTCAGTGAACATCGGATACTCTGATGTCTAAATAGGAGGCATTGTGATCAGGAAGAAAGGGGCCTTGTGATCAGTAAGCAGGGAGCATTGTAAACACTCATCAGGGGTTATTGTGATCAGAAACACTGGTCATTATGATTAAGAACAATGGGCATTGTGAACACAAAACAGGGGGCATTGTGGTCACTAATGATGGGGGATTGTTTTCAGGAAGCAAGGGGAATTGTGATCAGGAACAAAGAGCATTGTGATCAGGAAGCAAAGGGCATTGTGATCTGTAGGCAAGGGTTATTGTGATCAGTGAACAATGGGTACTGTGATATGTAAACAGGGGGCATTCTGATAGGTAAGCAGGGAGCATTGTGATCAGTAAAAGGTGGATTATGATCAGGAACAAAGGGGCATTTTGACCAGTAAGCAAGGAGCATTGTAATCACTAATCAGGGGTTATTGTGATCACAAACAGGGGTCATTATGATCAACAGCATGTTGCATTGTGATCGCAAAGCAGGGGGCATTGTGTCAGGTAGGATGGGGGATTGTGATCAGGAAACAAAAGGTATTGTGATCAGTAAGCAAAGGGCATTGTGATCAGTAGGCAGGGGGTATTGTGATCAGTGAACAACGGGTATTGTTATGTGTAAACTGGGGGCATTGTGATCAGAAGAAAGGGCCAATTTGATAAAAATCAGCGAGCATTTTAATCACTCATCAGGGGGTATTGTGATCAGAATGAGTGGTCATTATGATTAAGAAAAAGGGGCATTGTGATCACAAAGCTGGGGGCATTGTGATCAGTAACAGGGGCATTGTGATGACTAAGGATGGGGGATTGTGATCAGGAAGCAAGGGGAATTGTGATCAGGAAGCAAGAGGTATTGTGATCAGGAAGCAAAGGACATTGTGTTCAGTAGTCAAGGGGTATTGTGATCAGTGAAAAAGGGGTACTGTGATGTGTAAACGGGGGCTTTCTGAAAAGTAGCAGGGGGCATTGTGATCAGTACAACGGGGCATTGTGATCAGGAACAAAGGGGCATTTTGAGCAGTAAGTAGGAAGCATTGTAATCACTAATCAGGTGGTATTGTGATCACAAAGCAGGGGGCATTGTGCTCAGTAACAGGGGTTTTGTGATCAATAAAGATGCGGGATTGTGATCAGGAAGCAAGGGGAATTGTGAACAGGTCGCAAGAGGTATTTTGAACAGGAATCAAAGGGCATTGTGAGCAGTAGTAAAGGGGTATTTTGATCAGTGACCTAGGGGTACTGTGACGTGTAAACAGGGGGCATTCTGAAGAGTAAGCAGGGGGCATTGTGATCAGTAAAAGGGTGCATTGTGATCAGGAACAAAGGGGCATTTTGACCAGTAAGCTGGGAGCATGTAATCACTCATCAGGGGGTATTGTGGTCAGAAAAAGTGGTCATTATGATTAAGGCAAAGGGCATTGTAATCTCAAAGCAGGGGGCATTGTTATCAGGAAGCAAGGGGAATTGTGATCAGCAAGCAAAGGTCTATGTGATTTGTGGGCCAGGGTTATTGTGATCAGTGAACCAGGGGTACTGTGATGTGTAAACAGGGGGCACTCTGATAAGTAAGCAGGGGACATTGTGATCAGGAAGAAAGGGGCATTGTGATCAGTAATCAGGGATCATTGTAATTAGAATCAGGAGGTATTTTGATCAGTAATGGGGGTATTGTGATCAGTAAGGATGGGGTATTGTGGTCAGGGAGCAAGGGGTATTGTGATCAGGAAGCAAGAGGTATTGTGATCAGTAAGCAAAGGGCATTGTTATTAGTAGGGAAGAGGTATGCTGATCAGTGAACAAGGAGTACTATGATGCATAAAAAGGGAGCTTTCTGAAAAGCAAGCAGGGGACATTGTGGTCTGGAAGAAAGGGCCATTGTGATCAGGCAGCAGGGAGCATTGTAATCACTCATTAGGGTGTATTGTGATCAGAATCAGTGGACATTATGATTAAGAAGAAGGGGCATTGTGATCACAAAGCAGG
>NW_017733364.1:11230-19957 GCF_001890085.2 Hipposideros armiger | reverse complement strand
GAAAAAAGGGGCATTTTCACCAGAAATCAATGAGCATTGTAATCACTAATTAGGTGGTATTGTGATCACAAACAGGGGTCATTATGATTAAGAAGTATGGGCATTGTGGTCACAAAGCAGGGGGCATTGTGATCAGTAAGAATGGGGGATTGTGATCAGGAAGCAAGGGGAATTGTGATCAGGAAGGAAAGGGCATTGTGATCAGTAGGCAAGGGGTATTGTGATCAGTGAAAAAAGGGGTACTGTGATGTGTAAACAGGGGGCATTGTGATCAGGAAGAAAGGGCCATTGTGATCAGTAAGCTGGGAGCATTGTAAACGCTCATCAGGGGTTATGGGGTCAGAAACACTGGTCATTATGATTGAGAACAAGGGGCTTTGTGATCACAAAGCAGGCGGCATTGAGACCACCAACAGGGGGCATTGTGATCACTAAGGATCGGGGATTGTGATCACGAAGCAAGGGGAATTGTGATCATAAAGCAAAGGGCATTGTGATCAGTAGGCAAGGGGTATTGTGATCGGTGAACAAGGGTTAATGTGATATGGAAACAGGGGACATTCTGAAAAGTAAGCAGGAAGCATTGTGATCAGTAAAATGGGGCATTGTGATCAGGAACAAATGGGCATTTTGAACAGTAAGCAGGGAGCAGAGTAATCACTATTCAGTGGGTATTGTGATAAAAAACTAGGGTCATTATGATCAAGAGCAAGGGGCATTGTGATCACAAAGCAGGGGGCATTGTGATCAGTAAGAATGGGGAATTTTGATCAGGAAGTAGGGGAATTGTGATCAGGAATTAAGAGGTATTGTGATCAGGAAGCAAAGGGCATTGTGATCAGTAGGCAAGGGGTATTGTGATCGGTGAACCAGGGGTACTGTGATGTGTAAACAGGGGATATTCTGAAAGTAAGAAGGAAGAATTGTAATCAGTAAAAGGGGGCATTGTGATCAGGAACAATCGAGCATTTTGACCAGTAAGCAGGGAGCAGTGTAATCACTAATCAGGGGGTATTGTGATCACAAACAAGGGTCATTATGATCAAGAGCAAAGGGCATTGTGATCACAAAGCATGGGGCATTGTGATCAGTAAGGATGGGGAATTCTGATCAGGAAGTAGGGGTTTGTGATTAGGAAGCAAGCGGTTTTGTGATCAGGAAGCAAAGGGCATTGTGATCAGTAGGCAAGGGGTATTGTGTTCAGTGAACAAGGGGTACTGTGATGTGTAAATTGGGTCATTCTTATAAGTAAGCAGGGGGCATTGTTATCAGGAAGAAAGGGGCATTGTGATCAGTAAGCTGGGTGCATAGTATTCACTAATCTGGGGGCATTGTGTCAGAAACAGGGGGCATTATGATCAAAAACAAGGGGCATTGTGATCAATAAACAAGGGACATAGTAATCACAAAGATGGGGTTATTTTGATCAGTAATGGGGGTATTGTGATCAGTAAGAATGGGGGATTATGATCAGGAAGCAAGGGGAATTGTGAGGAGGAAGCAAGAGACATTGTGATCAGGAAGCAAAAGGCATTGTGATCAGTAGGCAATGGGTATTGTGATCAGTGAAAAAGGGGTACTCTGATGTGTAAACAGGGCGCATTCTGAAAAGTATGCAGGGGGAAGTGTGATCAGTAAAAGGGGGCATTGTGATCAGGAACAAAAGGGCCTTTTGACCAGTAAGCCGGGAGCATTGTAATCGCTTATTAGGTGGTATTGTGATCACAAACAGGGGTCAATATGATTAAGAACAAGGGGCATTGTGATCAAAAAGCAGGGGACATTATGATCAGTAACAGGGGGCATTGTGATCACTAAGGGTGGGGGATTGTGATCGGTGAATGAGGGGTACTGTGATGAGTAAACAGGGGACATTCTGAAAAGTAAGAAGGAAGAATTGTGATCAGTAAAAGGGGGCATTGTGATCAGGAACAAACGGGCATTTTGACCAGTAAGCAGGGAGCAGTGTAATCAATAATCAGGGGGTATGGTGATCACAAACAAGGGTCGTTATGATCAAGAGCAAGGGGCATTGTGATCACAAAGCATGGGGCTTTGTGATCAGTAAGCAGGGAGCATTTATTCACTCATCAGGGGTATTGTTGTCAGAAACAGTGGTCATTATAATTAAGAACAAGGGGCATTGTGATCACAAGGCAGGGGGCATTGTGATCAGTAATACGGTGCATTTTGATCAGTAATGATGGGGCATTGTGATCAGGAAGCAAAGGGCATTGTGAGCAGTGGGCAAGGTGTATTGTGATCGGTGAACTAGAGGTACTCTGATGTGTAAACAGGGGACATTCTGAAAAGTAAGCAGGAAGCATTGTGATGAGAAAAAGGGGCATTGTGATCAGGAACAAACTGGCATTTTGACCAGTAACCAGGGAGCAGTGTAATCACTAATCAGGCGGTATTGTGATCACAAACAAGGGTCATTATGATCAAGAGCAAGGGGCATTGTGTTCACAAAGCATGGGGCATTGTGATCAGTAAGGATGGGGTATTGTGATCAAGAAGTAGAGGAATTTTGATTAGGAAGCAAGAGGTATTGTGATCAGGAAGCAAAGGGCATTGTGATCAGTATGCAAGGGGTATTGTGTTCAGTGAACAGCGGGTACTGTGATGTGTAAACAGGGGGCAAATTGATAAGGAAGAAAGGGCCATTGTGATCAGTAAGGAGGGAGCATTTTAATCACTCATCTGGGGGTATTGTTATCAGAAAGAGTGGTCATTATGATCAAGAACAAGGGCGTTGTGATCACAAAGCAGGGGGAATTGTGATCAGTAATAGGGGCATTGTGATCACTAAGGATGGGGGATTGTGATCAGATAGCAAGGGGAATTGTGATCAGGAAGCAAAGAGCATTGTGATCAGTAGGCAAGGGGTTGTGATCAGTGAACATGGGGTACTGTGATGTGTAACCAGGGGGCATTCTGATAAGTCAGCAGGGTGCATTGTGATCAGGAAGAAAGGGGCATTGTGTTCAGTAAGCAGGGAGCATTGTAATCACTAATCAGGGGTTATTGTCATCAGAAACGGGGGTCATAATTATCAAGAACAAGTGGAATTGTGATCAGTAAACAAGGGGCATTTTGATAACAAAGCAGGGGGCATTGTGCTCAGTAACATGGGTATTGTGATCAGTAAGGATGTGGGATTGTGATCAGGAAGCAAGGGGAATTGTGATCAGGATGCAAGAGGTATTTTGAACAGGAATCAAAGGGCATTGTGTGCAGTAGGAAAGCGGTATTGTGATCAGTGACCTAGGGGTACTGTGACGTGTAAACAGGGGGCATTCTGAAAAGTAAGCAGGGGGCATTGTGATCAGTAAAAGGGTGCATTGTGATCAGAAACAAAGGGGCATTTTGACCAGTAAGCAGGGAGCAAGTTATCACTCATCAGAGGGTATTGTGATCAGAAACAGTGGTCATTATGATTAAGACAATGGGCATTGTAATCACAAAGCAGGGGGAATTGTTATCAGGAAGCAAGGGGAGTTGTGATCAGCAAGCAAAGGACATTTTGATTTGTAAGCCAGGGGTATTGTGATCAGTGAACCAGGGTTACTCTGATGTGTAAACAGGGGGCACTCTGATAAGTAAGCAGGGGGCATTGTGATCACGAAGAAAGGGGCATTGTGATCAGTAATCAGGGATCATTGTAATTAGAATCAGGAGGTATTTTGGTCAGTAACGGGGTATTGTGATCAGTAAGGATGGGGTATTGTGGTCAGGGAGCAAGGGGTATTGTGATCAGGAAGCAAGGGGAATTGTGATCAGTAAGCAAAGGGCATTGTTATCAGTAGGGAAGAGGTATGCTGATCAGTGAACAAGGAGTACTATGATGCGTAAAAAGGAAGCTTTCTGAAAAGTAAGCAGGGGACATTGTGGTCTGGAAGAAAGGGCCATTGTGGTCAGGAAGCAGGGAGCATTGTAATCACTCATTAGAGTGTATTGTGATCAGAAACAGTGAATATTATGATTAAGAAGAAGGGGCATTGTGATCACAAAGCAGGAGGCATTGTGATCCGTAACAGGGGGCATTGTGATCACTAAAGATGGGGGATTGTGATCAGGAAGCAACGGGAATTGTGAACAAGGAGCAAGAGGTATTGTGTCCAGGAAACAACGGGCATTGTGATCATTAGGCAAAGGTATTGTGATCAGTGAACAAGGGGTACTGTGATGTGTAAACAGGGGGCATTCTGAAAAGTAAGCAGGGGGCATTGTGATCAGTAAAAGTTGGCATTGTGATCAGGAACAAAGGGGCATTTTGACCAGTAATCAGAGAGCATTCTATTCACTAATTAGTGGGTATTGATCACAAACAGGGGCATTATGATCAACAGCAAGGGGCATTTTGATCACAAAGTAGGGGGCATTGTGATCAGTAAGGTTGGGGGATTGTGATCAGGAAGCAAGGGGAATTGTGATCGGGAATCCAGAGACATTGTGATCAGGAAGCAACGGGCATTGTGAGCAGTAGGAAGGGGTATTGTGATCAGTGAACAAGGGGTATTGTGATGTGTAAACAGGGGGCATTCTGAAAATAAAGCAGGGTGCATTATGATAAGTAAGAAATGGGCAGTGTGATCAGTAAGCAGGGATAATTGTAATCACTAAAAAGGGGGTATTTTGATCAGAAAAAAGGGTCATTATGATCAAGAACAAGTGGCATTGTGATAGTAAACAAGGGGCATTGTGATCACAAAGCAGGGGGCATTGTGCTCAGTAACAGGGGTATTGTGATCATTAAGGATGCGGGATTGTGATCAGGAAGCAAGGGGAATTGTGATCAGCAAGAAAGAGGTATTGTGATCAGGAATCAAAGGGCATTGTGATCAGTAGTCAAGGGGTATTGTGATCAGTGACGTAGGGGTACTGTTACGTGTAAACAGGGTTCATTCTGAAAAGTAAGCAGGTTGCATTGTGATCAGTAAAGGGGGCACTGTGATCAGGAACAAAGGGGTATTTTGACCAGGAAGCAGGGAGCATTGCAATCACTAATCAGGGGTATTCTGATCACAAACTGGGATCACCATGATCAACAGCAAGAGGCACTGTGATCACAAAGCAGGGGGCATTGTGATCAGTAAGGATGGGGGATTGTCATCAGGAAGGAAGAGGTATTGTGATCATTACGCAAAGGGCATTGTGATCAGTAGGCAAGGAGTATTGTTAACAGTGAATAACGGGTACTGTGATGTGTAAACAGGGGGCATAGTGATCAGGAAGAAAGGGGCATTGTGAGCAGTAACTGGGGCATTGTGATCAGTGAACAATGGGTACTGTGATTGTAAACAGGGTGCAATGTGGTCAGGAGAAATGGCTATTGAGATCAGTAAGCAGGGAGCATTTTAATCATTCATCAGGGGGTATTTTTGTCAGAAACAGTGGTCATTATGATTAAGAAAAAGGGGCATTGTATAACAAGGCAGGGGGCATTGTGATCAGTAACACGGGGCATTGTGATCACTAATGATGGGGGATTGTGATCAGGAAGCAAGGGGAATTGTGATAAGGAAGCAAAGGGCATTGTGATCAGTAGGCAATGGGGTATTGTGATCAGTGAACAAGTGGTACTATGACGTAAACAGGGGGCATTGTGATCAGGAAGAAAGGGCCATTGTGATCAGTAAGCAGGGAGCATTGTGAATATTCATCAGGGGTTATTGAGATCAGAAACATGGTCATTATGATTAAGAAACTTGGGGCATTGTGATCAGTAAAAGAGGGCATTGTGATCAGGCACAAAGGGGCATTTTGACCAGAAATCAAGGAGCATTGTAATCACTAATTAGGTGGTATTGTGATCACAAACAGGGGTCCTTATGATTAAGAAGTATGGGCATTGAGGTCACAAAGCAGGGGGCATTGTGATCAGTAACAGGGGGCATTGTGATCACTAATGATCGGGGATTGTGATCAGGAAGCAAGGGGAATTTTGATCATGAAGCAAAGAGCATTGTGATCAGTAGGCATGGGGTATTGTGATCGGTGAACAAGGGGTACTGTGATATGTAAACAGGGGACATTCTAAAAAGTAAGCAGGAGCATTGTGATCAGTAAAAGTGGGCATTGTGATCAGGAACAAACGGGCATTTTGACCAGTAAGCAGGGAGCAGAGTAATCACAATTCAGAAGGTATAGTGATCACAAACTATGGTCATTATGATCAAGAGCAAGGGGCATTGTGATCACAAAGCAGGGGGCATTGTGATCCGTAAGAATGGGGAATTGTGATCAGGAAGTAGGGGGATTGTGATCAGGAATTAAGAGGTATTGTGATCAGGAAGCAAAGGGTTTTGTGATCAGTAGGCAAGGGGTAATGTGATCAGTGAACAAGGGTACTGTGATGTGTAAATAGGGCCAGTCTTATAAGTAAGAAAGGGGCATTTTGATCAGAAGAAAGAGGCATTGCCATCAGTAAGCAGGGAGCATTGTATTCATTAATCAGGGGGTATTGTGTCAGAAACATGTGCCTTATGGTCAAAAACAAGGGGCATTGTGATCAATAAACAAGGGCTATTGTGATCACTAAAAGGGGGCATTTTGATCAGTACCGGGGGTACTTTGATCAGTAAGAATGGGGGATTGTGATGGGAAAGCAGGGGAATTTTTATCTGGAAGCAAGAGCCATTGTGATCAGGAAGCAAAGGGTATTGTGAGCAGTAAGAAAGGGTTACTGTGATCACTGAACAAGGGTTACTGTGATGTGTAAACAGGGTGCATTCTGATTGGTAAGCAGGGGCATTCTGATAAGTAAGCAGGGGCATTTTGATCAGGTAGAAATGCGAATTGTCATCAGGAAGCAGGGAGCATTGTAATCACTAATCAGGGGGTATTGTGATCAGAAACAAGGGTCATTATGATCAAGAACAAGTGGCATTGTGATCAGTAAAGAAGGGGCATTGAGATCACAAAGCAGGAGGCATTCTGATCAGTAACGGGGTTATTGTGATCAGTAAGAATGGGGGATTATGATCAGGACGCAAGGGGATTAGTGATCAGGAAGTAAAGGACATTGTGATCAGAAGGCAAGGGGTATTGTGATCAGTGAACAAGGGGTACTGTGATGTGTATACAGGGTGCATTGTGATCAGGAAGAAAGGGCCATTTTGATTAGTAAAGTGGGAGCATTGTAAACACTCATCAGGGGATATTGTGATCAGAAACACTGGTCATTATGATTAAGAACAAGGGGCATT
Source organism: Hipposideros armiger (assembly GCF_001890085.2). Lineage (NCBI taxonomy): Eukaryota > Metazoa > Chordata > Mammalia > Chiroptera > Hipposideridae > Hipposideros > Hipposideros armiger. Next base: position 12,746 of record NW_017733364.1, on the reverse strand, counting down.
GTGAACACAAAACAGGGGGCATTGTGATCACTAAGAATGGGGGATTATGATCAGGAATCAAGGGGAATTTTGATCAGGAAGCAAAGGGCATGGTGATCAGTAGGCAAGGGGTATTGTGATCAGTGATTAAGTGGTACTGTGATGTGTAAATTGGGGCATTATTATAAGTAAGCAGGGGGCATTGTGATCAGGAAGAAAGGGGCATTGTGATCAGTAAGCAGGGAGCATTGTATTCATTAATCAGGGGGCATTGTGTCAGAAACAGGGGGCATTATGGTCAACAACAAGGGGCATTGTGATAAATAAACAAGGGACTTTGTGATCACAAAGAAGGGGTCATTTTGATCAGTAAAGGGGGTATTGTGATCAGTAAGAATGGGGGATTGTGATCAGGAAGCAATGGGAATTGTGATGAGGAAGCAAGAGACATTGTGATCAGGAAGCAAAGGGCATTCTGATCAGTAGGCAAGGGGTACTGTGATCAGTGAAAAAGGGGTACTGTGATGTGTAAACAGGGGGCATTCTGAAAAGTATGCAGGGGGCAGTGTGATCATTAAAAGGGGCATTGTGATCAGTAACAAAGGGGCATTTTGACAAGTAAGAAGGGAGCATTGTAATCACTAATTAGGTGGTATTGTGATCACAAACAGGTGTCATTATGAATAAGAACAAGGGGCATTGTGATCACAAAGAAGGGGGCATTGTGATCAGTAGGCAAGGGGTATTGTGATCGGTGAACCAGGGGTACTGTGATGTGTAAACAGGGGACATTCTGAAAGTAAGAAGGAAGAATTGTAATGAGTAAAAGGGGGCATTGTGATCAGGAACAAACGGGCATTTTGACCAGTAAGCAGGGAGCAGTGTAATCACTAATCAGGGGGTATTGTGATCACAAACAAGGGTCATTATGATCAAGAGCAAGGGGCATTGTGATAAAAAAGCACGGGACATTGTGATCAGTAAGGATGGGGAATTGTGACCAGGAAGTAGAATAATTGTGATTAGGAAGTAAGCATTATTGTGATGAGGAAGCAAAGGGCATTGTGATCAGAGGCAAGAGGTGTTGTGATCAGTGAACAACGGGTATTGTGATGTGTAAACAGGGGGCAATGTGATCAGGAGAAAGGGCCATTGTGATCAGTAAGCAGGGAGCATTTAATCACTCATCAGGGGGTATTGTTGTCAGAAACAGTGGTCATTATAATTAAGAACAAGGAGCATTGTGATCACAAGGCAGGGGGTATTGTGATCAGTAGTACGGTGCATTTTGATCACCTGTGATGGGGCATTGTGATCAGGAACCAAATGGCATTGTGAGCAGTAGGCAAGGGGTATTGTGATCAGTGAACAAGGGGTACTGTGATTTGTAAACAGGGCATTGTGATCAGGAATAAAGGGCCTGTGTGATCAGTAAGCAGGGAGCATTGTGAATACTCATCAGGGGTTATTGTGATCAGAAACAGTAGTCATTATAATTAAGAACTAGGGGCATTGTGATCACAAAGCAGGGGGCATT
>NW_017733364.1:10367-11200 GCF_001890085.2 Hipposideros armiger | reverse complement strand
TAAGGATGGGGGATTGTGATCAGGAAGCAAGGGGAATTGTGATGAGGAAGCAAAGGACATTGTGATCAGTAGGCAAGGGGTAATGTGGTCAGTGAGCAAGGGGTAATGTGAAGTGTAAATAGGGGGCATTCTGATAAGTAAGCAGGGGGCATTGTGATCAGGAAGATAGGGGCATTGTATTCAGTAACGGGGGTATTGTGATCAGAGAATGGGGGATCTTGATCAGGAAGCAAGGGGAATTGTGATTAGGAAGGAAGAGGCACTCTGATAAGCAAGCAAAGCGCATTGTGAGCAGTAGGCAAGGGGTATTGTGATCAGTGAACAAGGGGTACTGTGATGTGTAAACAGGGGGCATTGTGATCAGGAAAAAGGGGCATTGTTATCAGTAAGCAGGGAGCATGTAATCACTCATCAGGGGGTATTGTGATCAGAAACAGTGGTCATTATGATTAAGACAAGGGGCATTGTAATCACAAAGCAGGGGGCATTGTTATCAGGAAGCAAGGGGAATTGTGATCAGGAAGCAAAGGGCATTGCGATCTGTTGGCCAGGGGTATTGTGATCAGTGAACCAGGGGTACTGTGATGTGTAAACAGGGGGCAAATTGATAAGGAAGAAAGGGCCATTGTGATCAGGAAGAAAGGGGCATTGTGATCAGTAAGCAGGGATTATTGTAATTACTAATCAGGGGGTATTGTGATCAGTAACGGGGGTATTGTGATCAGTAAGAATGTTGTATTGTGATCAGGAAGCAAGGGGTATTGAGATCAGGAAGCAAGAGGTATTGTGATCAGTAAGCAAAGGGCATTGTGTGTGGGGAGCCATGGTTACAG
>NW_017733364.1:7590-7966 GCF_001890085.2 Hipposideros armiger | reverse complement strand
GCCTGGTGACTCCCAGGAAGTTGGGATTTAACACCAAAGCTGTCCCGTGGAGAGACTGTCATGGAAACTGCCCCGTCCGATATGACATCCCTGGGACAGGTCGATATATCATTGACTGGTTGCAAAGTAATCAAACAAGTGGGCTGAGGACTGACTTCTGGACTTTGGAATTCTGACACACGGTATCAACAAAACTCACTTTGGAGACTTGCAGGGGCAATGGGTAAAATTGTCCAGATGGTTGAGTTCTGTAAATCAAGTACTCCCTGCACTCAGACAACTATCATAGACGGGACTAGAGACTGGACTACATCTGTTAAAACTGTTAATGTATCTGCTTGTGTTCCTTCCCCTTATGCACTCTTGATTGGGAATG
>NW_017733364.1:0-6266 GCF_001890085.2 Hipposideros armiger | reverse complement strand
CGTATTTGTACCTGCAGTGTTGCACGTACTCAAACTGCATATATTGGTAAGGAAAAATAAACTCAGCGCTTCACCATCAGTGAAGACCGGCCGCATCAGCATTTGTGTGAGTGTCTCTTTATTCATTCCCACTCCCCCCTCCGGGTACTGATCGACTCTTGGCGGCGGGCCCGCCATAATTGTGATCAGAGGGAAGAGGTGTTCTGATCAGTGAACAAGGAGTACTATGATGCGTAAAAAGGGAGCATTCTGAAAAGTAAGCAGCGGGCATTGTGGTCAGGAAGAAAGGGCCATTGTGATCAGTAAGCAGGGAGCATTGTAATCACTCATTAGGGTGCATTGTGATCAGAAACAGTGGACATTATGAATAAGAAGAAGGGGCATTGTGATCACAGAGCAGGAGAAATTGTGATCAGAAACAGGGGGCATTGTGATCACTAAAGATGGGGGATTGTGATCAGGAAGCAAGGGGAATTGTGATCAAGGAGGAAGAGGTATTGTGATCAGGAAACAACGGGCATTGTGATCAGTAGGCAAAGGTATTGTGATCAGTGAACAAGGGGTACTGTGATGTGTAAACAGGGGGCATTCTGAAAGTAAGCAAGGGGCATTGTGATTAGTAAAAGTTGGCATTGTGATCAGGAACAAAAGGGCATTTTGACCAGTAATCAGAGTGCATTCTATTGACCAATTAGTGGGTATTGTGATCACAAACAGGGGCATTATGATCAACTGCAAGGGGCATTTTGATCACAAAGCATGGGGCAATCTGATCAGTAAATTTGGGGGATTGTGATCGGGAAGCCAGGGGAATTGTGATCAGGAAGCAAAGGGCATTGTGATCAGTAGGCAAGGGGTATTTTGATCAGTGAAAAACAGGTACTGTGATGTGTAAACAGGGGGCATTGTGATCGGGAAAAAGGGGCATTGTTATCAGTAAGCAGGGAGCATGTAATCACTCATCAGGGGGTATTGTGATCAGAAACAGTGGTCATTATGATTAAGACAAAGGGGCATTGTAATCACAAAGCAGGGGGCATTGTTATCAGGATCAAGGGGAATTGTGATCAGCAAGCAAAGGGCATTGTGATCAGTGGGCCAGGGATACTGTGATGTGTAAAGAGGGGGCATTCTGATAAGTAAGCAGGGGGCATTGTGATCAGTAAAAGTTGGCATTGTGATCAGGAAAAAGGGGCATTTTGACCAGTATTCAGAGTGCATTCTATTCACTAATTAGTGGGTATTGTGATCACAAACAGGGCATTATGATCAACAGCAAGGGGCATTTTGATCACAAAGCAGGGGGCATTGTGATCAGTAAGTTTGGGGTATTGTGATCAGGAAGCAAGGAGAATGGTGATCAGGAAGCAACGGGCATTGTGAGCAGTAGGCAAGGGGTATTGTGATCAGTGAACAAGGGGTACTGTGATGTGTAAACAGGGGGCATTCTGAAAAGTAAGCAGGGGGCAATATGATCAGGAAGAAATGGGCATTGTGATCAGTAAGCAGGGAGCATTTTAATCACTAATTATTGGGTATTGTGATCAGAAACAGGGGTCATTATGATCAAGAACAAGCGGCATTGTGATCAGTAAACAAGGGGCATTGTGATCACATTGCAGGGGGCATTTTGCTCAGTAACAGGGGTATTGTGATCAGTAAGGATTCGGGATTGTGATCAGCAAGCAAGGGAATTGTGACCAGGAAGCAAGAGGTATTGTGATCAGGAATCAAAGGGCATTGTGATCAGTAGTCAAGGGGTATTGTGATCAGTGACCTAGGGGCACTGTGACGAGTAAACAGGGGCATTCTCAAAAGTAAGCAGGGGGCATAGTGATCAGTAAAAGGGCGCATTGTGATCAGGAACAAAGGTGCATTTTGTCCAGGAAGCAGGGAGCATTGCAATCATTAATCAGGGGTATTCTGATCACAAACAGTGTTCATTATTATCAACAGCAAGGGGCACTCTGATCACAAAGCAGGGGGCATTGTGATCAGTAAGGATGGGGGATTTTCAGCAAGAAGCAAGAGGTATTGTGATCATTAAGCAAAGGGTATTGTGATCAGTAGGCAAGGAGTATTTTGAAGAGTGATCAACGGGTACTGTGATTGTAAACAGGGGGCATTGTGATCAGGATGAAAGGGCCATTGTGACAAGTAAGCAGGGAGCATTGTAATCAATCATCAGGTGGTATTGTGATCAGAAACAGTAGTCATTATGATTAAGACCAAGGGGCATTGTGATAAAAACAGGGGGCATTGTGATCAGTGACAGGGGGCGTTGTGATCACTTAGGATGGGGGATTGTGATCGGGAAACAAGGGGAATTGTGATCAGGAATCCAGAGATATTGTGATTAGGAAGCAACGGGCATTGTGAGCAATAGGCAAGGGGTATTGTGATCAGTGAACAAGGGGTACTGTGATATGTAAACAGGGGCCATCCTGAAAAGTAAGTAGGGGCATTGTGGTCAGGAAGAAAGGGGCATTGTGATCAGTAAGCAGGGAGCACTGTAATCCCTAATAAGGGGGTATTGTGATCAGATACAGGGTTCAATATGATCAAGAACAAGAGGCATTGTGATCAGTAAACAAGGGGTATTGTGATCACAAAGCAGTGGGCATTTTATCAGTAACTGGGGTATTGTGATCAGTAAGGATGGGGATTGTGATCAGGAAGCAACTGTAGTGTGATCAGGAAGCAAGAGGGATTGTGATCAGGAAGCAAAGGGCATTGTGTTCTGTAGGCAAGGGGTATTGTGATCAGTGAACAAGGGGTACTGTGATATGTAAACAGGGGGCATTCTGAAAAGTAGGCAGGGGGCATTATGATCAAGAACAAGTGGCATTGTGATCAGTAAACAAGCGGCATTCTGATCTCAAAGCAGGGGGTATTGTGTTCAGGAACAGGGGGTATTGCGATCAGTAAGGATGGTGGACTATGATCAGGAAGCAAGGGAAATTGTGATCAGGACGAAAGAGGTATTGTGATCAGGACACAAATGCATTGTGATATGTAGGCAAGGGGTATTTTGATCAGTGAACAATGGGTACTGTGATGTGTAAACAGGGGGCGTTCTAGAAAGTAAGCAGGGGGCATTGTGTTCAGTAAAAGGAGGTATTGTGATCAGGAACAAAGGGGCATTTTGACCAGTAAGCAGGGAGCATTCTAATCACTAATCAGGGGTATTGTGATCACAAACAGGGGTCATTATGATAAACAGCAAGTGGAATTGCGATCACAAAGCAGGGGATATTGTGATCAGTAAGGATGGGGGATTGTTATCAGTAAGCAAGAGGTATTGTGATCAGTAAGCAAAGGGTATTGTGATCAGTAGGCAAGGGGTATTTTGATCAGTGAAAAATGGGTACTGTGATGAGTAAACAGGGGTCATTGTGATAAGGAAAAATCGGCATTTTTATCAGTAAGCAGGGAGCATGTAATCACTCATCAGGTGGTATTGTGATCAGAAACACTGGTCATTATGATTAAGATAAAGGGACATTGTAATCACAAGCAGGGGGGCATTGTTATCAGAAAGCAAGAGGTATTTTGATCATTAATCAAAGGGCATTGTGATCAGTAGGCAAGGAATATTGTGAACAGTGAACAACGGGTACTGTGATGTGTAAACAGGGGGCATTCTGATCAGTAAGCAGGGGGCATTGTGATCAGGAAGAAAGTGGCATTGTGATCACTAAGCTGGGATAATTGCAATTACTAATCAGGGGGTATTGTGATCAGTAACGGGGGTATTGTGATCAGTAAGGATGGTGTATTGTGATCAGGAAGCAAGGGGTATTGTGATCAGGAAGCAAGAGGTATTGTGATAAGTAAGCAAAGGGCATTGTGATCAGTAGGGAAGAGGTATTCTGATCAGTGAACAAGGAGTACTATGATGCGTAAAAACGGAGCATTCTGAAAAGTAAGCAGGGGGCATTGGGATCAGTAAAATGGGGCATTGTTATCAGGAACAAAGTGGCATTTTGACCAGTAAGCAGGGAGCATTGTAATCACTGATCAGGGGGTATTGTGATCACAAACAGAAGTCATTATGATGAACCCCAAGGGGCATTGTGATCAAAAAGAAGGGGGCATTGTGATCAGTAAGGATGGGGGAATGTGATCAGGAAACAAGAGGTATTGTTTTCAGGAAGGAAAGTGCATAGTGATCAGTAGGCAAGGGGTATTGTGATCAGTGAACAAGGGGTACTGTGATGTGCAATCAGGGAGCAATATGAAAAGTAAGCAGATGGCATTGTGATCATTAAAAGGGGCACTGTGATCAGGAACAAAGGGGCATTTTGACCAGTAATCAGGGAGCATTTTCATCAATCATCAGGGGTTATTGTGATCAGAAAGAGTGGTCATTATGATAAAAAAAGGGGGCATTGTAATCACAAAGCAGGGGGAATTGTGATCAGTAAGGATGTGGGATTGTGATCAGGAAGCAAGATGTATTGTGATCAGTAAGCATAGGGCATTGTGATCAGTAGGCAAGGGGTATGTGATCAGTGAACAACGGGTACTGTGATGTGTAACCAGGGGACATTGTGATCACGAAGAAATGGACATTGTGGTCAGTAAGCAGGGAGCATTGTAATCACTAATCAGGGGATATTTTGATCAGCAACACGTGTCATTATGATCAAGAACAAGCGGCATTGTGATAATTAAACAAGGGGCATTTTGATCACATAGCAGGGGGCATTGTGATCAGTAACGGGGGTATTGTGTTCAGTAAGGATGGGGGATTGTAGTCAGGAAGCAAGGATAACTCTGATCAGGAAGAAAGAGGTATTGTGATCAGGAACAAAGGGGCATTTTGACCAGTAAGCAGGAAGCATTGTAATCACTAATCAGGGGGTATTGTGATCACAAACAGTGGTCATTTTGATCAAGAGCAAGGGGCATTATGATCACAAAGCAGGGGCATTGTGATCAGTAAGGGTGGGGGATTGTGATCAGGAAACAAGGGGAATTGTGATCAGGAACCAAGAGGTATTGTGTTCAGGAAGCAAAGGGCATTGTGATCAGTGAACAACGGGTACTGTGATGTGTAAATAGGAGGCATTGTTACCAGTAAGACAGGGCCATTGTGAACAGTAAGCAGGGTGCGTTTTAATTACTCATCAGGGGGAATTGTGATCAGATACAGTGGTCACTATGATTAAGAACAAGGGGCATTGTGATCACGAAGCAGGGGGCATTGTGATCAGTAACAGGGAGCATTGTGATCAATAAGGATGTGGGATTTTGATCAGGAAGCAAAGGGCATTGTACTCAGTAGGAAAGGGGTATTGTGATCAGTGAACAAGGGGTACTGTGATGTGTAAACTTGGGCCATTCTGATAATTAAGAAGGGGGCATTTTGATCACTAAGCAGGGATCATTGTAATCACTAATCAGGGGGCATTGTGATCAGTAACAGGGGGTATTGTTATGAGTAAGGATGGGGGATTGTGTTCAGGAAACAAGGGAGATTTTGGTCAGGAAGCAAAGGGCATTTTCATCAGTAAACAAGGGGCATTGTAATAAAAAAGCAGGGGGCATGGTTTCAGTAACATGGGGTATTGTGATCAATAAGGATGGGGGATTGTGATCAGGAAGCAAGGGGAGTTGTGATCAGGAAGCAAGAGGTATTGTGATCAGGAAGCAAAGGGCATTGTGATCACTAGGCAAGGGGTATTGTGATCAGTGAACAACAGGTACTGTGATGTGAAAACAGGGGGCATTGTCATCAGGAAGAAAGGGCCAGTGTGATCAGTAAGCAGGGTGCATTGTAATCATTCATCAGGGGTTATTGTGATCAGAAACACTGGTCATTATTATTAAGAAAAAGGGGCATTGTGATCACAAAACAGGGGGCATTGTGATCAGTAACAGGGGGCATTGTGAACACTAAAGCTGGCTGTTTGTGATCAGGAAGCAAGGGGAATTGTGATCCGGAAACAAAGGGCATTGTGATCAGTAGGCAAGGGGTATTGTTATCAGTGAACTAGGAGTACAGTGATGTGTAAATAGGGGATATTCGGATAAGTAAGCTGGGGGCATTTTGATCAGGCAGAAAGGGGCATTGTAATCAGTAAGCAGGGAGCATTGTAATCATTAATCAGGGGGCATTTGATAAGGAACGGGGTATTGTGATCAGTAAGAATCGGGGATTGTGATCACGACGCAAGGGGAATTGTGATCAGCAAGCAAAGGGCATTGTAAGCAGTAGGCAAGGGGTATTGTGATCAGTGAACAAGTGGTACTGTGATGTG
>NW_017733363.1:62472-66181 GCF_001890085.2 Hipposideros armiger | reverse complement strand
CCCCTCCCAACTAGCAACCCTCAGTTTTTTCTCTGTGTCTCTGAGACCATTTCTGTTTACATTTCTCATTTATGGGATATACTACTCTTAATATGTAATCATTGAGGACTCCTCCAAAAACTCTCTTGCTTATGTAGATTAAATATTTACTATTTTGGAAGTTAAATCTGAAACATTTTGAAATATTTATTTTTAATTTATTTAAAAATAAAACACTCATTAACTATTAATAGAAATAACATTTGTATTAAAATATTTTTTCTAAAGCAAAAGAAATAGTGAGAAAATGGCATTGTTTTATATTTTGCTAATCTTTGTAATTCATATCTGCTTCTGCATTCAATGTGATATAATATCCCACATTAAGTGGCCTCTGCAACCATGGCTGACGAAGATGAGGAAATTTCAGAAATGCTGGACTCAGTATCATTAAAGTCCAGAACCAATGCCAGCAAATACCTACCTTCACACTTAAAAAAAAACCCAATAATAATAATTAATAAATAAATAATTAAGTAGAATAATGGGGACGGAGGGAAGGTAGATGAATCCTTACCATTTTAAGTCACTGTTGTTTATGTTGGGTCACTTGGTGCTAAAAGCAATCTTCACAGATCACATTCTCCATTATTAAGGGGTTCTATCTTTGTGTTAACATTCCCACACCTGTCTGAAGAAGCTGAAAATAAGATCAGACCCTGCTTCAGAGCCCTTTTGGTGACAAAGGGGGAGCTCAAATGATTTTAGTGTAAGCAGCCTCACCACTCCTCTTTACCCCTATATTTGTTTGCATAAATTAACATGAACATGAATTTGGCCTTTACAACTAGGGAAGAAAGAGTTTAGCTTAAGAATTCTAGGTACAGGGCTGGCTGAGAGGCGCATTGGTTAAAGCTGGCTTGGGACGCAAGCGGGCCCCGGTTCAGATCCCACATATGAGGGCCAGTGACACTGCTCTCTACAGCTAAGATGCTGAACAACAGCTCAACTTGGAGCTGGGCTGCCTTGAGTCGCCGGCGACAGCATGGGCTGCAGCACCTGCTGCAGTGGGCTGCCATGGGCTACCGTGTGTAGCCAGCAGCCAGCGTGAGCAGCCAGCAGCCGCAGTGAGCGGTTCTCCAGAAGCTGGTGACTGATGTACCTCACCCAGGAAGAGTGCAATGATGGTACCAACTTGGGCCAGTGAAACAACGTCCTCCACAACTAGACTGAAGAACAAAAGGACAGCAACTTGTCTGTTCCCCNTTTGTTACATAGATTTCACCCATGGTACTCTACATTAGATTAGACCACAAAGAAGCCCATTCTATTGCTGGGCAGTCCAGATTATTAGACAACTACAATTAACAAACAATCAGAATTCATAATGTGATGAAATATGAAACATCCCAGAGTTTATTTATTCAAATGAAAGCCTATCCCCTTTCATGTAACATTTGGAGTTCTAAACATTTATTCCAGTACTTCTGCCTGATGCTTGAAATCTTTTGGAATAGTTGGAACTGCCCATAGACTATATTCTTGCAAACATGCTAGTAGTGCAAATCCTTTTTCTTGGAGGTTGGAATTAATTTGTAGAAATAACCTTTAGTCATCCAAGCCACTCTGGTGAATAATCTAAGTGACCAAATTTTGTGAAGTTTGGAAGTACCATCTGCTAAGAGGATTGTAAAATTAGTTTTTAATTTTTAAGGTATAATTTGTCAACTTATTCTTAAATAAAAATTTACTGAATGCCTACTACAATAAATGCCAACCACTTTGTTGGGTGCCAAATAGAACAATATAATGCAGGTAATGGAATGAGTGATTATTACTTCAAACAGTAAATTTTCAAGATGAGGAGAGATTATACATACATACATAGATACATAAATATATACTATACATATATATCATCCTACATATGCATGATGCATCCATGTATATATGTAGACACATATGTTTGTACATAAAACTACCATATGTTCTCATGTATTTTTCATATTGATTTGACATGAGTGCCCCATTGGTTAGATTATCAACTTTTAATGTACTTTTCTATCTCCTGACAGTGTCAACTCTGGTATTTTACATATACTGATTAGTGTTGACTGACTGATTATCTATAACAACACTTTTAAATGATAAACTCAAAATTGCCATAAGCACAGTTCTTTTATTAAAATATTTCTCACTGACAGTTGGTTTCTTCTTATAANCAGCTTTGTATATATGCTAATTGATTGATATGTATTCATATGTAGTATGTCTTTACTTTTATTTATGCTAACAATTATTGAAAATATTAATAAACATCTCCTATGCTTAGTATGCATTAGCCTAGTTATTCTTTATTTTCTTTATTATTGCTATACATATATTTAAGATATATTTTTTAGGTGACTACAAGTAACATTTTAATTTTCATGGTTTTGTTCACATATTGATGAAATGCTGTTTGTCATCTGAAGTAATACTTTTTATCTTAAAGTCTAATTTGCTTGATTTTAATATATTTACTTCAACTATCTTTAGATTAGTATTTGCATAACACGTCTTTCCCCATTCTTTTTTTACTTTTTAATCTTTTGTTTTTCTGTATTTAAGGTGTGTTTCCTTTAAGTTAAATAGAGTATTAGCTTTTTATCTATTATGGCCATCTTTGTGTTTTTTGTTTTTGTTTTTGTTTTCTTCTTTTTTTCCTCCATGGAACATTTGGTCTATTACATTTGATGCAGTGTAATTTAAATGGATTTAAGTCTATCACTTTACTCTTTTTATATTTTTCTTATTTTATGTTCTTCTCCTCTCCCCCTTCTATTTTGTCTTCTGTTATCTAATCAAAACTTTTTAAAGTATTTTATTTTCCTCTGTTTATTATTTGTGAAGTCTTTTACTATTATTTTAGTGGATATCCCAAATATTGCAATGTACATCTCTCATTTCATAGAATACAAAATATAGTAAGAGTTTCACCACTTCCCAGACAATTCTTACAAGGAATGATCAAACAATATGGTGAATTTTTAATTAAAAAAATTATTACAGTAAAAGACACATTGCCATTAATTTCCCTCAAATTACTCCTCCTCACTTTGAACACAGATACCCACCATTCTTGCCACTTTCTGAAGCAGTTTTGGAAGTCCTCTTTTGTGAGTGTCTTTAGTTGCACTGTCATGGCTGCCTCAATGTCCCGAATCATTTTGACTTTGGGGAAGAGCCAGAAGTCTCACAGTTCCAGATCCAGTAAATAAGGCAGATAAGGACACACCAGTATGTTTTTATTTGATAGAAATTGCCATACCAGAAGCGATGTGTGACACGGAGCATTGTCATGATGGAGGATGATTTACAGCACACTTTAAAACACACCTTCTCTCAACCGTAGCTCACACCTGATTGAATGGACTGAACAAGTTGACACTTGTCACACACTAAGGTTGAATGAGCCACTTCCCATATTAAAGATTTCTGCCTTTCCATTGGATGGCACTCAGCAGTAGCATAAACTATGTTGTAATGGAAAGGCTCTGTGTCACACATCGCTCCTGGTGTGGCAACTTCTGTCAAATAAAAATATTATGGTGTATCCTCATCCACCTTATTCACCAGATCTGGCACCATACAACTTCTGGCTTTTCCCCAGAGTCAAAATGACCATGAAAGTAAACATTTCAAATCAATTCAGGATATCCAGGCAGCCACGACAGCACAACATGAAAGA
>NW_017733363.1:55087-56127 GCF_001890085.2 Hipposideros armiger | reverse complement strand
AAAGGTATAAAGAACACAATATAACGCCAAATATAAATCCAGCAAGAAAAGTACAAGTCCTATAAGAAAGACTATATAGATTTTGCTGAATATATAAACATACAAACTAACAGACAGAAATTCTAGAAAACTCAGAAATATAAAGAAGTCAATTTCTCCCAGTGGCATGCATAATTTAATGCAATTTCCATAAATATATTATTGGGTATTTTTTTCTAAATATTTTAAAGCTATGGTAATGAGAACAGTCTGACTAGTTATAGCAGAGAAATACCAAGAACTAGGGGGAAAATCAGAGGTTTCTTAAAATACTGAATATACATTGGAATTTATCAAATGAAAAGGGTGTAAAAAGATTATTTATTCTATATTTGATGTTGAGACAGGCTTTATATTTGAAGAAAAGAGTTATATCCATATTACAGTATATAAAAAACTAGATGTTTAAGCACTAAAAAGATAAACTATATATATATATATATAGTAGATAGAGGAGATATATATGGACTACATTGACAGATTAAAGTCCATAAAAATCATAAAACTCCCATAACTAAAAACACAATAGCCAAATGATGAACTGAGAAAACCAGATGCAAAACTCATAATACACAATGAATTGATAGACTTATTTTATAAAGCAGCTTTTCTTAAACTTTTTGTTCTCAGAATCCCTCTGTTACTCTTTTTCTTTCTCATAGTGATCTGTTAATTTGTTGTTGTTGTTGTTGTTAGTTTCAGGTGTACAGAACAAAGCAATAGTTATCCTTTTCACCCCTCACAAAGTGACAACCCCCCTCCCCCATCTACTGCCCTCCCATCCTCGATATCATACTTATCTATTACAATTCCATTGACTCCATTGCCACTCTCTACTCCACATCCCGTGACTATATGTATATAAAATTATAGTTGCCATACAAGATTATTCAACAACAGCTTCAGAAATACAGTGCGGTGGTCAGGCCTCTACACTGACTATGAAGTAGTCTCCCTAACAAGACATGAGGCCATCTGGCCCCCTAAAAAATGTTTACAAC
>NW_017733363.1:53838-54839 GCF_001890085.2 Hipposideros armiger | reverse complement strand
CTGAAGTATTCTCTTTAGTATTTCTTATAGTGACATTCTTCTGTTTACAAATAGTCAGATTTTGTTTTCCTAGAAACATCTTTAGTTGCCTTTATTTTTGAGAGATATTTCACAGTCTTTAAGATTGGATTAGAATTTTGGCATTTATTTTCTTTCAGCAAATTAAAAATGCAATTTTATTGTCTTCTAGCTTTTATCACTTCTGAGAATTCAACTGTCAGTCTTGTAGCTTTGTTGAAAGTGATATTTTCTTTTCTCTTGCTGCTTTTAATATTTTCTCTTTGTCTATAGCAAATTATGGCTTATGGGCCAAATCTGGGCTACTGCCTGTTCTGTAAAGTTTTATTGGAACATAACTATTCCCATTTGTTCACATGGTATATATAGCTGCTCATGGCAGAGATGAATAGTTGTGACAGGTACAGTATGGGCTCAAAGCCTAAAATATTTTCTATCTGACCCTTACAGAAATAGTTTGTCTACCCCTAATGTATAATTTTCAGCAATTTGAGTTATAATATATCTAGCTGTGCTTAATTAAAAAACAAATTCTACGTGAAGTTTGTATAGTCACTTAAATCTTTACCTTGAGTATTTTATAGGTTTGGGGACATTTTCAAATATTGGTTTTTACCATTCTCTTTCTCCACTCCTTTTGGGACTTCTATTGCCTTATGTTAGTTAGACATTTTAAGCATTTCCCATAGGTCTCTTATACTCATTTCTCTATTTTCTATTATTTGTTCTACTCATTTAGAATAGATATTTTATTTTTAATACATTTTAATTAATAAATTCTCTCTTCTGATGTGATGAAAGGTTTTATATATTTCTGTTTCATTCTTAATATATGTCTTTATGGTCTATAATTTTCATTTACTTTTTCTTTATGAATTCCATTTTTGATGAAATCCTCCATCTATTTTAACTAAACATACTAATTGTAATTAAAGTCAATATTGTGATCTTCTAAGGATTTGTTCCTATTATCTTTTTCTGTT
>NW_017733363.1:50122-51243 GCF_001890085.2 Hipposideros armiger | reverse complement strand
TTTATGTGCACATTATCAGAAACTAAGAGTAGTAACTAAGGAAATGTAACTGGACACCAGCAGTAACCAAAGAGATGGTACTGTGGACTGGTCAAGAGAAGGCAGTAGGTGTGCATCACCTAAGTTGTAGTTCCCAAAGTTGAACTACAGAGTAGGACTGTGACTCATCAAGGGCTAGGGCCTTGGGTTCTAGGTGGAAGCATCTGTCGGCTCCAATTAACCTCTTACGCCCTGACCTGGGACTACAGACTAAGCTGGGCTAAGAAGTGGTTCTCTATGAGAGCCTCCCATCAGTCTAGACTGACCCATACACCCTGGACAGGAAAGCCAATGATACTGGGATCCTGACACAAAGACAGAGGATCTCAGCTCTTAGAAATAGCAAGAAAGATAGAGAACTCAAAGAGTTTATGGGTAACAACACCTGTGTTTCACCTTGTCCCAAAAGCCATCAGAAGTCTCTGTCAGATCCCATCATTGTCACCAAACTGAATACATACATATATTTCTCAACTGAGCAAAATTTTAAAGATTTTATGGCCTTTATTCAGTGATTCACAAATTTGGCAGCATCCAATCTACAAGATTGAAAGGAGCTCAGAGGAGCTTTACAAAATAAAAGATTTTTATAAGCAGAGGTGAGTGGGAATAAGGAAGTTATACTAGGAAAAAAGAGGGTTGGTTATTGCAAGATTATTTTAGGTGATAGCAGGAGTCTATTGGCAGATTACCTAACTACTGCAGATCACTGATTGACTGGTTTAAAATTCCATTTCTAGGAGAGCCAAAACTATAAGTCAAGTCCCAGTTTGGTAACATGGGTTTACATAAGCAACTCTATTTTGGGCCCATTGTCTTGTTTTAACATTAAATTTTAATTGAGTTAAATTATTAAATGAAAGACCTTGTGTTGCTTGGTATGAACATTATAATACTGATAAGTCCTCTAAAACTATACCTTCTTTCTTTGTTCCACAAGCAAGAAAACTAACCTACAAATTAAAATAAGCAACTATTAGAGGCAGGCCCAAGATGGCAGCATAGGAAGACTCTGAACTCACCTCTTCTCATGGAAATACGGAATATACACCCTATATAGAGGAATTCCTCTGGGAAGACAA
>NW_017733363.1:37500-46796 GCF_001890085.2 Hipposideros armiger | reverse complement strand
ACTATTTCAACGCTTGTCCGTAGAGCTCCCCTGTCCTTCTGTGGTAACCTCTGAGGCCACCTGTATAATATGGCAGCATCACGTTATAGGAAATTCCTGGGTTCCTGCATCACCATTTAGAGGAAAGGTGCCAAAGAAAGCCATTTGGAATAAATCAGACTGTTGTGTGAAAGATAAACATTTGTTTATTGAGACTTTTGAGCTATTGCGACTTAGGGGTTTATTTGTTACTGCAGCAGAATGTAGCTGTCATGACTAATACACATCCAAGAATGAATGGTTTGAGATGTGTAGACATGATCCTTGACTTCGGTAGTAGAGGCCTAGTTATAAAGCAGTGAAATCTGTCAAGTCACTTCTCAGGCAAAGGATCGGCTATAAGGGAATTAGACCAAGAGAGGAAGACAAAAGACATAGCTAAGAACTCTCTCAACAAATTGGTTTGTGATCAAATATGGCATATCCCTTTGTGGCCTCCTAGGAATATTTGGGGGAGGGGAGCACTCTGAGAACAGTTACATGAAAGGAGACCCAAGATACCATTATTTTTGCATACATGGGAAATGTAATCCTTTTTGATGTCACAGGCTAGTATATTGGGAATATACTTGCATCATGTAAAACAAAACAATTAAAAGCTGATCTCAGCTCCCAGGTCCTTTCAAAGCGCTGCTTCAGTGTGTCTCAAGGGCCTTGTGATCTAGGTGGAACTGTCCAGCTCTAAACAAATAAAAGAGCTTATGTTTCTGGCAAGGTGTAGAGAATCTTTCATGCAGCAAGTTTTGCTCTGCCAGCGGGAATCTACTTCCAACTGATGCCTCAGGACAGGACTCTGACATTTGCTATGCAAGTCAAGCCCATACTTACTTGTGTGCTAACCAGCTGACAAACCCCTAAGAGCAGTCCAAATAAACAACTGCAAGGAAAGGAATACTCCAAGCAGGAATGATGGGCCATGAAAATTGCTTCACCATGACGACAAAGGCCACATAGAGCAATTGTTCAGACCCCCCTCTAGATGAGTGACCTATCAATCATTTAGTTTGGGTATCAGGAAAGCTTTAATCTTTAATGACAACCACCAGATTGAGTATTTCCTAATTTTTAAAACAAACAATAGTCGCAGCACGATTGCATATTCCACCCAGTTATTTGTACAATCAAAAACAAGAAGCATGACCTCTTTATCTCTCTCTGTTTGAACTGACATAAGCCTTAGAACAAATCCAAAGGCCACATTTGGTCCCAGTCCATTAGTCTGCCTACCTCTAAGATAAAGCACACTGAACTTTTATATTGTGTAGTGCTAAGGGAAATAATCCCACCACTAGAGGACCCACAACATTGAATTATTCATAGGCTTCTTATTTCAGTCTTACAATTCAGGGTGCCTCTGGGACTTAGGTACTTCATTAACAACATTGATAGGTCTTCTGTGCCTCAGCTGTGGGGAAAATGTGTACTTAAATAGCAATAATTGGTATTAGTACCGAACCAAGTTTATAGTTCTTATAAAAAAAACAGAGGTATCTCGGTAAAGTCAAATATTATGGCAAACTATTTTAGAAGACAATACTTTAGAAGCTCATTTTGTTTCAGTTTTATCATATGTCTTTGGGTGAATGTGAAATCTTGAAATGTATTATATATTGGGCTTTTAGGAGATGAGAGACAGAAGTATTTCTCCATAGGTTATTTGATATTGAAAGTGGCAATAGTTCAGTGGTAACCAAAGTGTAAGGGGAGAGGGGGGTGATAAAAGAGGGTAAAAGGGATCAAATATATGGTGATGAAAGGAGGACTAACTCTGGGCCATGAACACACAATGTGATACATAGATGATGTATTAACAGAATTGTACACCTGAAAACTATGTAATTTTACTAATCATTGTCACCCCAATAAACTTTAATTTAAAAAAAATAGAAAAGAAAGTAGGATTTCCTACATCCTCATTTTTGGAAGTGACCTAGGATCAGCAATGTTCTAAGTGAAAGTCATTCATAACACAAGTCAGTTTTGCAAAAGCCATCTACTTTGAACATAAATGTATTCATATTTTCTGCTCTTAACATATTCTTCCCTGCTTGATTTTTCAGTGAGTCTGTGTATATTCATGTTATTGACCATAGGTGAGTAAGTCACATTTTAAATAGATGTATGTCAGTTCAAAATTTCCCATCAGCAGTTATTTTGGTTTATTTGCTGGGTCCTCAGAACTGGTACAATCACAGAACCCTTATTTATGGTCAGAGCATTGCTGAGCTCTGATTAACTGAATCCACTTAAGATCTGATTGTTCTCAACATCAAGTACATGTTGACAAGAGTACAGACTGCACTGAGCTCTCTTGCTGTGAATTAACATTGACCACGTTTGATATGTTATGTGATAAATAATAACTATTTGTCTTATTCTAAATAGTGGATTCTACAGATGAAATGCCCAAAACACAATATCAATCTCTAAGAAGAGCAGAAAACTATGTGCACATTTATGCTGAACAGTTTCTGCAAAGTACATAGGTGTGAATTTCACCTTCACATCAAATGATCTTTTTCATGTTCTAGCATACGACCAGGAAGGTGTCCATTTTGATCCAGCCTGAGCTCTGTGCACCATGGATGGACTCACCCTAGTTTACTTTATGGCATAAACACCTCTCTTCATATTCTCCTGTACAGTAAGCACGAGAAGGCAGAAATAGAAATATATAGCTACAGGAACCTGAATTCCACTCAGGTAAAACAATGATGCTTACAGTTTTTCAATGGTGTTCTGTGACAAAGAAAAAACTATAGTCCCTAAGAATCCACATTATTGTGTAAATTACCATATCAGTATTGTCATTAACAATGACAGTAGTGGGAGCTAACTTTTACTGAGCACTTTACTTATTACTTACCAAGTACTATCTTATTTAACCTTCATAACATTCCATGAGATAGTTATGACAGTTATTCCCCATTTTGCTGACAGGGAAATCAAGTTTCAGCAAGAGATACATCTAATGTCACTTGGCCTAAAAGACCTGAGCCAGCTTTGAACCCACGCAGTCTGGCTTCAGAAGTCTTGCTTTAACTACTGGGGTAACCTTGAATGTAGTCCCCCAATAATCTGCATCTGTAATAGTAACACCCTCTGCAGAAATCAAAGCTGGTCTGTGTGATGACAAAGAGTCTCTCCTTCACCAGTCCCTAGCCGGGCTCCTCTGAGCCCCTCCTCAAGTGGGCCTCAACTTGGCCTATAAAGACCTGAACAAAAAACACTAACATAGTTTCCAACATCTCAAGGCTTCATCCCTAGGATGACCCTCACCCCCCTTAAAGTGCTTACCTGAGAAAACTCAAGGCTGCCAACCAAATTCTCTGTTTATTCCAGCCATCACCTGAAGATAGCACCTCTGTCTCAGAGCCTCTATGGGAGGCGAGGAGTCTAACTTCCTTAGAACCAATTAGCAAGCCCAGATGGGTGTCACATGGACCGATCCCTGCTTCCCGTTTTCTGTAATTTTTCACTTCCATGACTTTACTGAGACCCTGCTCATCCCCTCTTTATTCCCTCACTCTCCCTTTAAAACAGCCAGTAATCTCTACAGATTTAAGTTGAGTTCAGTTCACACTGGACTCTTTTCCCTATTGCAATAGTTATTGCTGACTGAAATCTGTCCTTACCGCTTTAGTGTCCAGCTTTGACAGTAACTTACTGTAACCAGCAGAAGAGATGCAGAGTGACTTCCAAGGCAGGATGATGAAAGGCCTTGCAGCTTCCGCCTTTATCTCAAGAACACTCACCCTTGGAGATCAGAGCCACCATGCCAAAGGACCATGGACAGATGATGGAGAGAAGACCTGAGACAATATGAAGGGAGAGAGATGCTTCTAGCAACTCAAGTCATCCCTTCTCAGTAGAAATAAGTCATTCTCTCTGAGCCCTATCCAAATTGTAGCTTTGTCAACAAATGGACTGTTGTTCATATTAAGCCACTAAGTTTTGAAGTGATCTGTTACACAGACATAAATAACTAAAATAGCCACTGGAGATACAGGCTCTTTTCCTGGGATGCCTCTCTTCCTTTCTACTGGTCAAACTCAAAAGGTTTTCTTCAGCCTGTTTGTCCCACCCTAACTCACACGGTCAAAAATATACATGCTGAGCTGAATGGAGATGAAAATTGACTAAGCACCAAGCCCAACTCCAGTCATAATAAAAGTAACAAAAGGGATTATGTCTAGAATTTCAGATTAAATGTTAGTACATATGCGAAAGTCTTTTCTTTCCTACTCCTTAAAGGATGTACGCTCCCAATAATACGCTGGCTGATTTCTATTGGCTGGTGAGAATTTTCTTTAAAAAATAATTTTTGGTTTGAGTAAAAAAGATACAAGTTTCTGTTACCAGTCCAAAAAGATAAAAAACTTTGATGATTTTGTGTTTCCATTTAAATATATTCAAATATATTAAAAACTCAGCTTGCTCGTACCATCAGTTATCTACACGATGATGTGGTTCAATATATAAAAGACTTTCATTTGGATGAGATTTCTAATATTGTAAACTTGAACTTACTGGCAAAACAGAACAGAAGTCACATTAATGCCACAAGCATCCTGGACTGTTAGTTGCAAACTGAAACAAATTGAAATAAAATTCTAATCAGGGCTTCTGAGAGTCGTTATCCTGGAGGGAAAAAGGAGCCTTCTCTTGTATAAACCATGACTCCTGAACTTGTTTCACATGTCGCTTTGAGTCATGAGACCCCTGAGTATTTATTAGTTTGCATGTAATTCACTCCAAACTCGCTAATGCCTTTGGCAATACTGCTTTGGTGATTTACTTTGTCTTGTGCTTGACAGGGAACTTGGTTGTTCAGCCACAAAACTTTATTCCTTGTGAACCCCATCAGGCCCCATTCTCCTGTACTGCAGAACTTCTGATGGGATTTGCCCTCCAGTATTTGCCTCCTGTTTGAAGCTAGTTAGTCCCCTGACCCTGTTATTGATGGCTTCACACCACCTACCTTAAGGTCTAATCTGGAATTCGAATTATTACAAGTAGAATGTGCAAAGGCTGCTCTATAAGGAGCTCAGAGTCTACAAAGTCCCTCAGCAATTTGCTGGCTTAAAGACCCACTTGTGAACTTGAAGGATTACAATTTCAACAACTAGACACAGGTAACAATGTCTTTCTCAACATGCAATTTAAATACTGGACAAAAAACAAGAAAAAGAAAAAGAAATAAATCAGCCTTTACTCCTGCAATTTAAAATGAGACTAACAAACCATTCACATACATAACGGGCAGGGGCTCAAAAGCTCTGGGTTTTTCAGATGATTTAAATATTTGCTTTTATGGATCCCATATCTACTAATATATTCTTACTAGTCATATCATGCATCCCAAGTTTTGATTCAGAAAATATAGCCACATACACATATATTAGTGTAACATGACATTTTAATTATAAAAATGATAGGTTTTTAGTAACTCATAAAGCATATAAACAGTAGGTAATAAATCCTCACTGCAAATATATATGTATAGAGTTACTATATGAATTTTCTATATATAGATTACCCATTTTACTAAAACTTCATTACATTTTTTATCGATTCTGAAAAAGTGCTAGCAGTGCTGTCTGAACTTTTATGAGCTCTAAGCAACCACACAGGTACAGCCCAAGCAATATAGCCCATCTTATAAAAGTTTATGGCAGAGGGTGGCTGGTTAGCTCAGTTGGTTAGAGTATGTTGCTAATAATGCCAAGGTTGCAGGTTCAATCCCCATGTGGCCACTGTGAGCTGTGCCCCCTTAAAAAGAAAAAAAAAGTTTATGGCAGAATCAGTGAGGGCCGATATCACCATCCACACCAACAATAGCCCCACAAAACGCCCCTGGGTGAAAGGCTCCACTTCCTCAGAAATGCCCACATCTTCTGATAAAGTGGCTTCTTTTCACAATGTGATTTCTTCCCTAAGCCAGTAGTCCTTTTCTCCTTTGACTTACAATAGCAAGTAATAGAAAATAGAGTTAGGATGGTGCAGGTTTTCAAATGGTAAATTTGAAGGCTATTATCCAAAATCCCTGTGATAAATGTATCTGGGCCTGGGGGAAGTGAAAAGTTAGCTAATCCCCTCTCTCAGAGACATGAATGCGTTCCTGTCTTACCTGGAAGGATTTCTATAATACTTGCCATTTCCTACTCTATCCCAAGGCCCAGGAACTGATTAGAAAATAGAAAAATTAAAGGCAAGACCATGATTTTGGTATCTCAGTTGGCTCAACGCCAAATTCAGAGCAAAAAGTTTGAAAATTTATATTCCCAGTTAGACAGCTTCCAAGTATGGATATATTTGTAATTCTGAATAGCATAACCCTTCCGGTACAAAAAGAACATAAATCAGTTCATAAAATGCTAGGTTTATTTCCATGTTTATCCAAAGGGGAAAGAAAAACAAGAGTTTAAGACTATCTATGACCTCAGCCTCATTAAATAAATATACAACTCCTTTATGGTAGATCATTTACATGATAGCTAAGTCAGTACACTATTATTAACATCGTTTAGGTAGGAGAGAAGATAGAAGACCCATCTGCACTCTAGACAATTCCTAAAACATTCCTACCAATACTCTCCAAAAATCCAAAATTCTCATTGCAACATCATCTTTATTCCCTTACCAAGTTTACAGAGGAAGACTGAAGCGCCCCAAATTAGCCATAGGACCTTTGGTCTTTTTCAACACTATCATGTTCACTAATATAGTTGACAAATATTTACCACATTCTTTCTAAGTATGAGACACCAAATAAGATACCAAGATATATACAACAATTATCTCACCCTTTAAAATAGAGCCTATAAAATGACTCAACCTCCTCAGATATTAGTGAGGCAGACTAAAAGATAGCAGTGCAGCAAGGTAAAAGTATATGTGTGGTTTCCCCCAAACACATTATTGAACTTTCTTTTAAATTCAAGCTCTTCTATTACAATGAAATATGCAGTAACTAAGCAGCTCATAAGATTTTTTAACTTAAGGATACAACAGAGTACTGAGTGATTAAATTCACATTCTAAATTTTTTCCAAGTCATTCGCATTTCCAACCACAGGCTTCTAATGACTAAGGTGAATTCATATAAGCCATTGTGCTTACCTACAAGAAGACTAAGGCCTAGACTAGCAGCTTAGGCTACCAGAGAATCACCTTACTGAGGGACACAGCCAAGACCACAGTGCAAATCTATAGACTCCATATTTAGTGATCTGTTCACCATGATACATGGTTCTTGCTTGTGTACCATTTAAGGCTTCATGATACATATTCCAAAATCAAAAAGGTCAGTTATATCTCAGGAAACCATCTGACCCTCTCCATGAATCCACCGGCTCCTGCTATTAACTGCTTTGATCATATATCCACCCTGCAGCTAGAGTGAGCTTTTCAAAAGCAACCAGTCTTGCTGCTGCAGAAACCAACTTGATTCCTCAAAAAGCTCACTTATAACTGCCATGGGATTCAGCAATCCTACTGCAAGTTGTTTACCCAAAAGAATTCAAAGAAGGATGTCAAACAGATATTTGTACACCAAAGTTTACTGCAGCTCTATTTATAATAGCCAAAAGGTGAAAACAGTCCAAGAGCCCATCAACAGATAACTGGATAAACAAAATGTGCTAGAGCCATACAATGAGCCTTAAAAAGGAATGAAATTCTGATACATGTTACAATATGGATGAAAGTTGAAAACATTATGCTAAGTAAAATAAGCTAGACACTAAAGCACAAACATTGTATGATTCCACTTATATGAAGTATCTGGAATAGGCAAATTCATTTTTAAATTTTTTTCAACCACAGTTGACATACAATATTGTATTAGTTTCAGGTGTACAACATACAGATTAGACATTTTTATGACTTACGAAGTGATCACTCTGATCAACCGAGTATACCCATCTGACAACATACATAGTTATTACAGTACTACTAATTATATTCCCCATGCTATATTCTACATCCCCATGACCATTTTGTAACTACCAATTTGTACTTCTTAATCCCCTCCCCCACTTCACCCATCCCCATCTGGCAACCATCAAAATGCTTCTGTATCAATGAGCTTGTTTCTGTTTTGATTGTTTGTTTCTCTTGTTCTCTAGATTCCACATATAAGCGAAACCATATGGCATTTGTCTTTCTTTATCTGACTTACTCCACTCAGCACAACACCCTCCAATGTCCATCCAAGTTGTTGCAGATGGCAAGATTTCATTGTTTTTTATGGCACAGTAGTACTCCATTGTAGATATGTATATATATGTACCAGCTCTTCTTTATCCATTCATCCATTGATGGACACCCAGGCTGCCTCCACATCTTGGCCATTGCAAACAATGCTTCAATGAACATATGGATGCACACATCCCCTCCAAGCAGCATTTTGTGTTTCTTCAGATAAATACCAAGAAGTGGGATTACTTGGTCCTTCTTTGTCTCTTGTTAAAGTCTTTGTTTTAAAGTCCATTTTGTCTGGTATAAGTATTGCTACTCCAGCTTTTGTTTTCTTTTGTTTCCATTTTTGTGAGATATCTGTTTCTATCCCTTTACTTTCCATCTATGTATGTCTTTCAATCTGAAGTGAGTCTCTTGTAGGCAGCATGTGTAAGGGTCTAGTTTTCTTTTCCATTCAGCTACCCTATGCCTTTTGATTGGAGCAATTACTCCATTTATATTTAAAGTAATTGTTGACAGATATGTAGTTATTGCCATTTTATTCATGTTTTTTATCTTTTTCTTCATCTTAAAGAAGCCCCCATAAGATTCCTTGTAATAGCACTCCTCTTTCCACTCTCCATTCTGTATAGTCTTCTCTCAGTCCCTTGAGAGCATTATTATCTTTCTTTTCATAGGGTCCTTGCACATGCTAGGTCCCCTATTTGTATCACTCTTCCTATCATCTTCTCTTAGTTAACACCTACTCACCCTTCAACTTTCAGCTTTATCCTCACTTGTTTAAGGAAGGCTTTCTGAGCTGACAGGTCAAATCCACCAATTCTGCCTTCAATTTAAAAAAAGTCTCTTTCGGGCCGGCTGAGCAGCTCAGTTGGTTAAGAGCTCGCTCAAGAGTTTGAGCTCTGAGCAACAGCGGTTCGAGTCCAGCCCGAGCTGAGCAGCCACTGAGCTGCCAACAGGTGGCAGGATGGCTCAGCTAAAAAAAAAATGAAAAAAAGTCTCTTTCATAGCACTTATTGTAATTTAGGTTTATTTTTATTTATATGGTTTTTGGTA
>NW_017733363.1:24480-37332 GCF_001890085.2 Hipposideros armiger | reverse complement strand
ACTCACTCTGGGGGAAGCTATATCATGACCATTCCTATGAAGAGGCTCACATGCTGAGGAACTGAAGTCTCCTGCTCACAGCCACATGAATGAGCTTGGACGTGCATGTTTCAGTCCTAGTCAAATCTTTGGAGACAGCAGCCCTGGCCCTCAGCTTGACCACAACCTCATAAGAGACTCAGAGCCAGGCCCATGCAGTTAAACCACTCCCAGTTTCCTGAGTCTTAGAAACTGAATGAGATAATAGATATGTATTGTTTTACACTGCTAGGTTTGGGGGCACTTTTTTGTATGGGAATAACTAATATATAATTCTTTGATTAATATTCTCCTAACATGTTCAGAGAAGGCTAACTATGCTCATTAGTTGTATACCCAATGCCTATCAGAGTTTTTGGCATATAGTAGACATTCAACAGGCATTTGTTTAATGAATATATGAATTAATGAATCCCAGTGACCTCACACATCTACTAAAGAAAGTAAGTTTACATGTGTTACATTGCATTGGATAGCATGGGTCATTCAGCAGCAAGATCTGTTAATATAACTTTAAATGTAAACCATGTTTCACTCACAAATGCCACAGGGAAGAAAAATCAGTACTCATAGTATTTTTAGTTAATAGACCACTCACCTTGACAACCTGAAGCAAAGTAAATGTAGATGTTTTTAGATGGAATGGAGAATGGGAACAAGGGACCACTGCAAACAAGACAGAGTTATCCCTTTATAGAAGTCCCTGCCAGTCATCAGAGGATGGAAAAAAAATAAACAGGACAGGTGAAAGTGAAGCAGAAAATTATTTGGGAGAAATATACTTCCTGTCTATCATTGTGACTGACAGGTTTCTCATGAAAATAGCTCACATCCAAAGGATGAACATATACTCCCTTATGCAGAGATACTGTTTAAATAATTATCCAAATCCAGGATTGATAGTTAAATGGACAAATAAAGGAAAAAATGACCAAACTAAATAAAATAAGACCTGAAAAGCAACTGCTTAGCATGAAATATTGCATTGAGCCATTAGAAAAAGAAGCCTAAGCTAGTCATCAATATATCAGTATCTATTTATCTTGAAGAATGATGTCACCAGTTCAACAGCACATGACACAAAGATTTAAACCAATCTTTCATCCAAACAAGCAAACTCTCTGGTTTTCTCCACTGCACCAGCTAACTCACTGAATATGTCTTGGACGAATAGAATGTGAAACATACAACACATAGATTAAAGAAAAACGAAAGGGGCATAATATTTGAGATTGGAAATATGCAAGAAGAATCCCTGAGAGATAATGAAAGTAGGACCTGGACAGCAAGTTTGAAGATGCCAAATGGCAAAATGAATGGCACTCATGAGTAATGTAATATATTTGTACTGTTTACACACTGATGTAACACCCAGATTTTCATAGATAAAAATTTTTATTGCAGGGAGGCCCAAAGGCTGGCAGCCAGACTGTATCTATATCTATATCTACACACACACACACACACACACACATACACACACATCCTAGAAAAAGTCCTGCATACCTCATTGTTGAACCGTTTTCCCTTACTATGGGGCAAAACGGCGGAGAATGTGAGGGAATCCTACAGGTTTATATAACTTGAAAACAAAAGCTTGGAGAAAGTTCCAGGTGAATCCCACGTTCCTTCTCCACTTTAAAGTATTTGTGGAGACCAACCTGGAAGGAGAACCAAGGAAAAAAGATCCAGCCAGGAAAGCAATTCTGATTCATCGGCTCCCCTGTATCCCTGCCTTGGTCACTGGATGGCAGACCATTAGGGGACAGCAAAGTAAATATACTTCTAATAATGTCCCACATAACAGATATTTTGATTTGATTTGAATCAGTACTGCTGAGGTTTGAATCTGACCTCATCTGACATGTACAAAGATGCAAGAGGAGAAAGCAATTTAGTCTGCAGCTCCCTCTTTCTAGTCGTTCCTGGGAAATAACGGTGGAGGGAGGGAGGACAGCGCAGAGCCTGGAGGGAGAGAGGGGAGGGCAAAGAAGGGGAACAGATTGTCATCAGTGCTGAGCACAATTGAAAGTGAGTCATGTGCTTCCAGTGGAACCTGTCTGGGTATCTCATCTGCAGCTACCAGAGGCACTGAATGCCCCAGAGACCTGCAAAATAAGGGAGTGTGCGTATATGCCATTAGCCTCTGCCATTATTTTCTGAGAGAATTCATAGTGTGTGATACTGTGCTAGGCTGCTCAGCTTCTCCTTTTTTTCCTTGCTTGATAGATTTGCTATCTAGACCTAGAAATCCGTTTGTAAATATAAAGCAAAGTAAAAAAGCATGAAAATATGTGAGTATGAGCATCCTTGCACCTAGAGACAAGTGCAATATCCCAGAAACTGTAAGACTGAGAGAGCCAGCTCTGTGACTCCTATCACTGACTTTAAAAACAAAAAGATAGCACAGTGGACCAGAGACCACATGTGGCCAGGCTAAAGTCAGATGGCAAGAAATGAAACCCAGGTCTCTGTCCTTAGTCTAACATGGGTCCCTTACAAAATGTGGCAAGTCATTCTGTGCTTATATAGAGAAAGAAATTTTCTAAATCAAAAATCATATGAAACCTCCAGATGTTCTTTAAGCTTGCTTACTGTATGTGGAGAATTATGCCATTTTTTTAAAAGCTTTCACAAATGTATCAGAATTTATGTATCTGGTGATATATCCAGAGGACTGCTCTTTAAGTGGTCATTCTAGAAAGCCAGGGGAGTCACTATGGTTCTCCATATTTGGGGAATTTTACTCTAAACTCTGTCATCCAAGCCAGTATTGAGCCACACAAGAAAACCACTCTCATGGCTTTAAATTCATATGTTTCATCTTTCAGTCCCATCAGAAAAGCATTCATCCCAGATGGTTCAAATGAGAGATTTTAGGGATGAAATAACTTCGCGAGCTGAGGACAGGGTTAAGGACAACGAGGTCCCCAGAGACTAGTGAAGTTTTCCCTGTGCTGACATCATGAAACCATTGGGTGATAGTACACAGGAGAAAAGAATGTTACTAAAGTCCAGTGAGAGATACAGCCATGGAGACTGCCATCTCAGGGAAGCTATGGTCTTGGAAGGTCATATTTACCAACAGAAGTGTTCTCTCCTCCTGCCCTCCAAACTTCTGCCAGTGCCTCCCACCTAAAGCTAGCTGGCAAGAAACCCAGGCAATCCCATCCAAGGAGGCCCACATCAAGGCAGAGATATTGGCTTTTGTGGGGCAGACAGCATATAACTGGATGTACATCATTTCTGAAGTGAAATTAGTTGCTTACCCACCTTTTCTACCATCCTAAATTCCTGCTGCTTCCAAACACCACACCCACTCCAGTTTGCAGGGAGTAAATGCTCCTAAGTTTAATTGTGTTGTTTTTTTTAATTCTTCATGTACATTAAGCCATATCTTGCAGGAACTCAACAGAAATACTTTGTTGACCAGTGGCCGCAATTTCAAATGAATGATTCATTTCTCTAGTTCTAAATGCATGAATCATAAATACTGTACATAAAGTACTTGTACAGTAACTAGCATATATTAAGTTCTTAATAAGTATTTTTGTACTTTTGGTTTTTACTGAAGGCTGCTGTACTTGAAATAAATCATTTCAAACAAAATGAATGAGCACAGTCCAATAAGTACGGCCCTTCCCAGCCCCTCCAGGTATCATCTCAGGGAGGTCATCAGTGCTGGTCTGGTGTCTGGGAATTAATCTGCTCTGGCAGCTTCTGCAATGCTGAAAAGGACACCATGCTGGAGGAAGTCCTTCCAGGTGCTGGTCATCACAGACAAAGCATGCTCTTGCCCTACCATCTGCAGTGGAACAAGTAGCAATGGAATGCAATGGACGACACCAAGGAGCCAGGGACTTCGTTTTCATTCTAGCTCGGTTTGACCTTAGGCAAGCCACTTAAATCCTTAAGGCCTCAGACTCCTTCTCTCAACGGTAAGCAAGTTGAAAAGACTTCTGAATTTCAATCTTTTTTGTTCCAGTAGAATCATGTTGTTCTATACACTATTATAGGGATGACCACCTTATAAAGCAGATAAAGTAGCATTGCACTGGTTGAAGAAGGCTGAAGGGGTCTGAAATACCAGTCACCTTCCCCTTCCCCCCTCACTCAAAATTCCCAAGTTGTACAATAGAAAAGTCCCAGAACTGGATGACTACTGAAGGGCCATTTCTAGTCTAATTTCTTCAAATTTTAGGTTTCCAAATTTTTATGAAAGTGTAGGAGGGAAAAAGCTTACTTTTGCTCTCATAAAGCATAAAATCTAGTAGCAAACTTTTATAGACTACAGTGCAAATGGTATAATAAGTTCACTGTCCCAGTGTCGGCTATATAATTGTGTTCATTCCCTTCGTGTATTTTAGTAATGAGAGTATAATTGTCAGTGCTTATAATACATATAATCTCATTACTGTCACTCCCATTAGTATGCTTTCACTTCAGCTGGTACACAGTGAGCTCCACTTTCCCTCTCATTGAAATATATAAACATTTCTCCTTTCTGGCATCCAGATTTCAGTCTACTTCCTGACAGTTACCATGGCTAATCATTGAGACAATGCTGCCTGCCTTGTTTTTAATATGTTTAATCTCCCATTCTGACACAATGCCAACAAGTCATCATCGCAGTGGCGTTCAATTGCCATGGCCACATCCCTGCCTCCCTACTGGGATGGCGGAGACTTATTTGGCGTAGAAACTAATTTAGACATGCAAATGAATGCATCCCTGGCAGTAACTATGTGTGCAGTACTGTAAGATACAACACAACTATATCATGCCTCAATTTCGTCATCTGTCAAAGGACAAATTTGGCCTCTGCTATTCTTCTGAATGCCTTCCATTTCTAGTCTTATTATCTGTAAAAGATTCAAATCAGTGAAACTTATCCTTGAACTACTTTTTAAATTATTTCCTCAAAGTTTTATATGCACAGGGTTTTAAAAGTCAAAAGACTTAAAAGATTTATAAGAAATACC
Source organism: Hipposideros armiger (assembly GCF_001890085.2). Classification (NCBI taxonomy): domain Eukaryota; kingdom Metazoa; phylum Chordata; class Mammalia; order Chiroptera; family Hipposideridae; genus Hipposideros; species Hipposideros armiger. The sequence continues at coordinate 32,311 of NW_017733363.1, read as the reverse complement.
CCCTCACCACATGCAATGACTAGACTCTCTTAGTTTTGAAATTTACAGATCTTTATATTTCTATATAAATTGCTGTCTTTAAATTTGTGCATTTTAGGCATCAGCTCTTAACTCTTCTTTGGTAAATGAGAATGTACCTCTCTTCCATCCCCCTTCTGTTTCTTCTTCCCCAAACTCCAATTATAGTGAAATTGCAATTTTCATTAAATAAGGATTCTGCTCTGCATAGCAGAGTGATCTTGGTTCTTTATGGTCTTCCAATCTTACTTTCTCGGGTCCATTTAGCCAATTACCTCTTTCCAGGCTACCTACTTTCCAACTTCCAGAATATTATGGATTTAAATCTATTTTTAAAATATCTTTATAATAATTTTTAGTGTATTTTGGGAGAGAGTGAAATTAAATATGTATATACAAGTGCCATCTTAACAGAGAAACTCCCTACTAAATTTCCTTTTTAATCCTTATATCCATCACACAGATCAGTTATTACATACTGTGGATCATACCTTTTTATTAATTTTTTATTTTTTAATTTAAGTCTAGTTGGTATACAATGTTGTATTAGTTATATTAGTTTCAGGTGTACAATATAGTATTTTGACATTTTTCTACCTTACAAAATGTGATCATCCCACTAATTCTAGTAATTATCTTTCACTGTCCGAACTTATCACAATATTTTTTACTGTATTCCCCTTCACTTTTTAAATGCCTCTCAAATCCATCCTCTCTTCCCCATACCTCTGCTGTCCTCATAGTTCATTTTTTACCCTAGAAAGTGACAAAAGCCTCTTCAATGCTCGGGGGGGGGGCACAGAGAATATTTACCACTCTCTAGGCTCAGCGATCTGGAACTTGTACTACTTAGTTTCACCCAAATATTAATGAAACAAGTCACCACCCTCTGTCTGGGGTAGGTAAGGTGTGTTAGCACCCTAGGTCTCATTCATATGGAGTGAATCACATCAAAAGTGAAATACATCTTGCATTTACTCCTGCCAGACAACCAATGAACCCTCTTGACTAGAGTCAAAGGCATCCTCTAAGGATGCCAATAGGAATGGTAAGTCCTCACCTGAAGTATGACATCCTCAACAGCCCCATTAAGATAAAAATGAAACTTTGGAGTAAGATTACAAAGAAATAAAGATTTGAGAAAATCTTGAAAAATAGATGTGGTTACTACCACATTTAAATGACTGGAAGCAGATAGATGAGAAACCTAATAGGTTTTAAGAAAATTATGCAAACCAAACAAAATGCAAACAAAACTAAACTTATGACTTTTTAAGAATGAAAACAACCTTGGGCCCCCACCATTCCATGGAAGCAGGAAATCAAATGAGTAAGATTTGCAGTCTGCAAGAAGGGTATGCTTGTGTTTTTAGTTCTTAGTTAACAAAAGGATCCATGATTGGATATGATAAGGAGAATACAATGCACATCACCCAGAGATCCTGGATATTGAACTCAGTGCCTCCTTGAGGAAGGGGTGACTGTGCTGAGGGGTTAAAGGGAACAAAGAGAATCAGAAGATCAAACCGTGATGGAAATATTTATTGCTCTCTGAATATCCCAGTTTCGCAGCTGCCTTGCAATTAAGTGAAACTACGTGAATAGTTCTGGGAGTAGATGAGACCTGTGTCACTTCTGGATTGAAGCATTTAAGAACTAGCATGTAATCCTCCACCTCTTCCTTCTCCTGTCAAGGTATTTTTGGAGGAATGGAGGTAGAATGAATTGCTGAGTCACTACATGGAAAAAGGCTGCCCTAAAGAACCACCCAGATGTGTGACTTGAATAAGCAAGAAAGAAACTTTCATATGTTAAGCCAATGGGATTTGAAGGTTGCTGATTATTGCAATATATCTTAGCTTGTCCTTACTAATAATGAGGTATATTTCAGCTTGGTATAAATATTATAGGACTTTATAACAATCAGAGATATCCAGAAAATGGCATAGGGAGTAGTGAGTTTCTCGTCACTAGAGATATTTAATTAGGAAAGATAAATAACAGTTTTTGAAATGGGCATCCCCTTATCGTATGGAGGGCTAAATTAAAGAACTTATGACTTTCTGTGATTTAAGATCTCTTGCAACCCCGTGCTTATACTAGAATAACCATTCATAGCTCAGGTTCTTCTAATCTTTTGTCATCTTAATTTGATTACATTAATCCTGAAAGCAGAAAGGGATTTCCAAAGATAGAAATAGATTCCTAATAGTCTTTCATTTTTGGGACAGGGCGAGTTAAGGCAGAGTTTCTGATGCAGGTATTTAAAGACAAGAGAAACACTTGATGGAAAAAGAAGATAGAATAGAAGTGGTGTGGAGGGCACAGCTGGAGGAATTATCAGTAAGTCCAACAGATTAAAGTAGGTAGATGGAAGAGAAAGTGATGGGGGAATGATGTGAACTTGGAAAGCTGGGTAGATTGTTTACTCAAAGAAATTAAGAGAAAGGGAGAACCTGGAATTGAATTAACGAATAGGAGAACATCATTATAGACCATACAATGGAATAGCAACTGAGCCAATATTGTGCTTAAAAAATGTTAATGTGAGTTACTTGAAAATTGCTTGGAACACATGAAAAACAAGAGTTCAACTTGGATGCTATGCCATTGTTTGCATTTTAATGACAAAATATTTGAGAGGCACTGAAAGGTGGAAATCCAGAATCTTGAAAGTAATCCTTGCCACCATGTTCCTACATCAACCTGCAAATTTATTCTGTCATTCTTTTCTTTTACTCACTAAATATATCTCCTAAATCCATTCATTTCCCTCTAACTCCACCACCAACACTGTGGTCCAGTTGAAAATCCTTTTAGCCTGAATGAACCAAATCACCTACTAACAGGTTGTCTTGAAATTATCTTCATAACTTATTGGAGTCTGTTTCATGTTCCTCTGGAATAAAAGCATCTTGAGGATAGAAACTGTGTCTCTTCATCACTCATACTGTCCTCCTATCACCCAAAGCCAGTTCCGGGGACATGATGCGTGCTCAATAAATATTTCTTGACTGAGAGAATAATTTAAATGTTCTTCCTTCCCCTCTTTTACCTAATCCTTCCAGTTTTCTATCAAAGCATCATGTTTGACTCATTCTTAGAACTTAACTGCATTTGTAATTTTTACTTTTGTAGACTTTTATTAATATTTGAAAGTAGTTTTTATATGAACATAAAAGTAGCACACAGCCCAAAGGTCTCCCACATAACCCTCAACCATGCTGTTCAATTGTTAAACCTTTCCATACCTCCTTATAATTTTCTGTGTATGTTATTTTTTACATGCCAATTGAGTGTAACTTGGAAAAATGATGTCACTTTACTCCTAAATCCTTGGGTACTTCCTAAGAACAGAGAAATTTTCTTACATAACCATAGTTCAAATGTTAATATTATAAAGTTGACATTACCATGATACCATTAATTATAGACTCTATGCATATTTTGCAAATTTCCCAATAATTTTCTTTGTAGCAAAACAAACAAACAAAAATCTGATTCAAAATCCAGCCCAAGATTACACTTAGTTGTCAACTGCATGTCTCCTTTAATCTGGAATAATTTCTCAGTTTGCCTTTGACTTCTGTGAACTTGATATTTTTAAAGAATACAACCAGTTATTTTAAAAAGATGACCCTTGTTTAAGTTTGTCTAATGTTTCCTATGATCATATTCTGGTTATTTAATTTTGGCAGAAATATTAAAGAACTTATGTTTTTTCTTCTCAGTGTATTGTATCAGGAGACATATTTGTCCAATTATGATGATACTAACTTTGATTTAGTTAAGGTGGTACAGCTGCAATTTTATATGAATTTATGTGATTATTCTACTAATATATGTATCCCCCACTAGACCATAAGATCCATGAGTCAAGGACAATAGCTACGCGGGCTTATTATTGTATTGCAGAACTTAAAACAATACCCTCTCATAATATAACTCTAAGCCAATACTAGGTAAATGATTAATAAATGGAAAGGAAAAATAAGCAAGCTTTAGTAGAAGGTATATACTGGATATATGATACAAAAATAAGTGGAACTATTTGTCCAAATTATATAAAAACTTATGTCCACACAAAAACCTGCACACAAATATTTACAAAGGCCTTATTCATAATCACCAAAAACTGTAAGCAAGCCAAGATGTCCCTTAACAAGTGAATAAGTAAACAATCTCAGGTCCATCTATATAATGTAGTATTATCCAGCAATAAAAAGGAATGAGCTATCATGCCATAAAAAGACAGAGGTGATTCTTAAATGCATATTTTTAATGGAAGAAGGCAGTCAAAGAGGCTGTATGACTCCAATTATATGACATTCTGGAAAAGGCAAAACTACAGATAATATAAAGATTAATGGCTGTCAAGGGGTTGGAGAGAGGGAAAGAAGGTTTGAATAGGTGAAGCACAATGGGACTTTTAGGGCAGTGAAGATATATATTTTTTTAATACAGGGTGTGCATATGACATGATTCATTTGTCAAAACCTATGAAACTTTACTACACGGAATGACCTTTAATTTTAATGTGTACAAATTTTTTTAAGTCATTTAAGAGATTGGGAGAATCCTAAAATGGAATGCAGAATGTGACAAAAGAAGCTAATTGTATTCCAAATGTATAAACAACTCTGATGAAAGACACGGAGGAAAAGCTGATGGCCTAAGCAGCTGTGGAAATCAGTAAACTCTGTAAGACTAAATGCAAAAGAAACTGTACAAAACTACTATACTCTAGTTGATAAAGTTATATCACACATGGGAATGGGTTTACAATTCTGATATTTCCATATATGTAAACTGGAATAGAACAATTAAGTAAATGCATGGCAGATGTGGAAGCCAGGTTTCTCACTATTGGTGTGGGGTTTAAACATAAATAGGGAAAAAGACAGGAATGAGTCATGTGATACTAGATTATAGTTGGAGACATCATATGAATTCATGTTTAGCTTAATATAGATTCAGATGGCTACATGCAGAAATATTTATAGCTAAGTAGATAGATACACACATAAATTAGTACACACACACACATATATTCCCTTGCTCTGTCAACTGAGAGTGCCCAGAAGTAAGAGCACCCCAGTAGCAAGAAGCACACCTAGTGCCCAGGTATTTATTTCTAATACCACTCTCCAATAAAAAAATATGAATACAGTATGGACCTTAGTTAAAAATAATATATAAATTTGGTCCATTAATTATAACAAACATAGTTTACTAATGTAAAGTGCTAATAATAGATGAAGCTAGGCATAGAGTTTATGAGAACTCTGTACTATCTTCACACTTTTTTGTAAATCTGTAACTGTTCTAAACACTAAAGTTTATTTTAAAAATAAAACAACCAACCACAAAACAAGTGATACTTGTGCAAATTTTCATATGTTGAGGGGAAACCTATAATCTATAATTGAAAAAAAGGACAAATATAATCAAGTTTCATATATCTAATAACCACAATACATGCAAATAATCTACCAATGCTATTTGCTTACCTGGCCTGATCCCGAAATGAGCCCATTCTTATTTAATCTTTGGATCAAAAATGTCTATAATAACACTTTTCTGGCAAATGACAAAAGATAAACTTTATCCTCTAAAGAGCATCAAGTACTTTATAAAAATTGCAACTAATCTTGACTAACTTTATAAATACTGCAACTACTCCTGGCTCAATTTAGAATGCATATAGCACCAGTTCAGTCATCACCATAAGCCTTTTATGCAACTTGACAAAGAGCAGATTCAATAGCAGGTTTCAGAGTTGACCCTACAACAAAACCCTTTTATCCAAGCAACTTAAGCTACTTTCTTAACATGTAAGTTCCTGCAAAAGGAGATGGCCTTTAAGATTCCCCTCTTCATCATCAGCTCACAAAAGACTTTCACAATAAGATACCAAGTCACCAAATATGGAGCACAGGTTGTCTGCCGGCACTGTTAACACTGAAGAATCATTTATTTCAATTGGTTAGAATATTCTCAAGTGATTTTTCTATATCTACAAGGAGATAGAAGACAGTAACTCAAGCTTAAGAGCTGAAATGACTTTGTAAGTTTCTTGGGATCAGTATTTTTAGAACTCTTGAAGCCTTCAAAGGGAATATGGAGAGAATAGTTGCTCAAAATTTGCAGATAAACAGTGTGAAAACAGAGTGGGCACTTTAGCTTCTCTCCTACTTGAGCTCTCTTCTCTGATAGCATTCTGCAATTATCAGTCCATGAGTGTCAAAGGAGTCATTTCATAAATGGTAAATTCCATTTTAAGAAATTGAAAAACTTCTGCAATGCCTCTTTAAAGAAGAAACAGCTATAACTGGGAGAAAAAATACTTAGGGAGGACTGCTACAAAGACAATGGTCTAAACTTGCATCATAGGCAACTTTATCTGGAATACCAGAAACAAAAAACCTGAAATCTGTCTCCTTTAAAGACTTGCTACAAGATCTCTCACCATGTTGATTTCAATTTAAAATTTAAGGACTCATCACTGGGTCATGCATAGCTACTGAACTCTGATTACACATTAGGGTCACCTGGGGAGTTTAAAAAAAAACATCATTTTTGTCAAAATACATTTAACTGGACACTAAAAGTTTACAATTTCAGAATATATAAATTTAGATTAGGAAACGAACTATTTGGTTGTCGGAAAATCATGACATATTTTTTCTATGTTTTTCATTGCAAAAATGTGTCATAACTTTTCCGACAATCCAATATAAACAAATATTAAACTCTAGTTCATAGGTTTTCTTTTCATAGTGATATAGTATTCAGTAATCCTGAAACTACTTTCACTGTCCTTAAGGCTCAAAAAAATGAATACACACACACACACACACACACACACACACACACACGCCCTGTGATATTTGATTGGATTTTGAAATATTAGTATTTCAAATGAACAAAATGAACAAAAACTGTTCATTACAGAACAGTGGCAGCTTATAAATGAATAAAAGAGGAATGATAAAGTCATTTTACAACAACCATTTTGATAATAGATTCAGTCTTGAATCATCAGTAAATAAATATCCACTGATTAAAAGATGGATGTGTAGGGGAAAGGTTTTTATACATTATTGCCTCATGCAGGCAGACATTCATCTCACACAAGTTTACAAAAACTACCATCAAGCTTCAACTCAACTCAGTTCCTGATAGATTTAAAGTGATCATCTACTCTATCTGACTAGCACAGGAAAGCTCTTTTCTGAAAGAATTTTTTATCTGGAGACTACAAATACTTTTGATAGAATAAGAAGTATTTAATCAAAACTTACTAAGTATGACAATATATTCAAAAAAATAAAATTGTGGAAAATTATATAAAGTGATGGAGAGTTTAACCTGGGTATTAGAATTAAAAAATCAAAATATTAGAATTGAAAACTATATCTAAAATTAATATTTCAATAGATAGACCAGCAGCAGATTGAATGTTGAGGAAGACATGATCTATGAACTAGAGGAATGCCAATATAAAATATATAACTAAAACAACAACAACAAAAGAAGAAAATATGGAAAATATGAAACCACCATAAGAGACATGAGGGACAGAAAGGAAATGACTAATATATTTAAGTGGAGAGAAGAGAGAGAATGGAACCAAAATAGTATCTGAAGATATAATGGTTAAGAATTTTCCAAAACCTATAAAAGATAAAAATCCACAAGTTTAAGACATTCTAGAAAACACAAGCAAGTTAAATACAAATAAAAGCAAAGATAAATACATCACAGTTAAATGGCTAAAAATCCAAACAAGGAAAAAAATCTTGAAAACCCC
>NW_017733363.1:22195-23735 GCF_001890085.2 Hipposideros armiger | reverse complement strand
CAAAATTACAGTTATAGAGTAGCAACGAAAATAATTTTATGGTTGGGGGTCACCACAACATGAGGAACTGTATGAAGGGGTCGCGGCATTAGGAAGGTTGAGAACTGCTGCTCTAGAGTAATAGATAAAAAGAGGGAAAATGGAAGATGAAGAACATTTGATTAGTCCAGACAAAGGTAGTACATAAAACACATAACATAAGTGGGTGAAATAGCAAACAAATAGTAATCTGGTACATAATTCATATAAACTAAATTATATTAATAATTAAACCAAGTAAAATGGACTAATATTTGAAGTAAAAATAAAATTGTCAGGTTGGGTTTCATTTTATTTTATTTTTTATTTTTTAAGCTTTTATTGGGGAATTGGTGGAGGAGAACAGTGCTGGGGAATCAGGGAAGGGGAAAAGACAAGTCACTGTCCCTTTGTTCCTCAGCCCAGCTGTGGAAGACATCGCTTCATTGGCCCATGTTGGCACCATCATTACGCTCTTCCAGGGTGAGGCAGATAGGTCATGGGCCACTTGACAGCAGCTGTTGGTAGCTCACGCCAGTTGCCAGCCACTCATGGTCACTTTATGGCAGCCCACTGCAGCCTCACTGCAGCCTATGCTGTCACCAGCGACTCATGGCAACCGAGCTCCAGGTTGAGCTATTGTTCATCATCCTAGCTGCAGAGGGTGCAGTGCCACTGGCACTAACATGGGATCCGAACCGGAGCCCTGCCGCCCAGAGCTGGCATCCCAAGCCAGCTCCCAACCAATGTTCCACTTGGCCAGCTCGTCAGATTGGATCTTAAATAATCAAACAATGAGAAGTATTTAATGCTTAATAATAATGCTTAAACGAGTCACATTTAAAATGCAAAAGGAATCGAACAGTATCACTACAAAAAAATAATAAATACAAGGAAGGCAATAGTGGAGGGGAAAATCTGTAATACATACAGAAAGCAATAAACAAATTGGCAAAAGTAAGTGCTTACTTATCAGTACTTACTTTAAATGTAAATGTATTAAGCTCGTCATATAACACAAATTAGCAAAGTGGTTTTTTTTTAAAAGGACCCCACTATATACTGTTAACAGAGACCTATTTTAAATTCAAGGACATGAATAGCTTGAAAGTGAAAGGATGGAAATAGATATGCCATGTGAATAGGGACCAAATGAAAGCAGATATGGCTATATTAATATCAGACAAAATAAACTTTCAATCAAAAACTTTTACATGAGTCAAAGAAAGAAAATACATAATAATAAAAGGGTCAATTTACCAAGAAGATATACAATTATGAATATACAGAAGATGCCAAAAAAATGTATAAACATTTTAAGAAAGGAAAAAACTGTATTAAAATTGTAATACTCAATATAAACCAATAACAAAAGATGAATACAAGTAATGTGTATACATTTTTTTGGGCACCCTCAGTATATGCACCAAATATCAGAACTCTGAAATATATAAATCAAACATTAACTGAAGGGAGAAATAAACATCTCTTCAATAATAATAAGAGTCTTCAATAATGGATA
>NW_017733363.1:17803-18380 GCF_001890085.2 Hipposideros armiger | reverse complement strand
AAAAAAAAGATTATAAAAGAGTACTATGAACAACTGCATTCCAAAAAATTGGATAACCTAGATAAAATGGACTAATTCCTGGAAACACACAACCTACCAAGACTGAATCATGAAGAAATGGAAAATCTAAATAGACAGACCCATAATTAGTAAGGAGATTGAATCAGCAATCCAAAACCGCCCAACAAAGAAAAGCCCAGGACCAGGTAGCTTCACTGTTAGATCCTAACAAACACTTAGAGAAGTAACTCTAGTCCTTCTCAAACTCTTCTAAAAAATTAAAAGGGAGACAATGCTTCCAAACTCATTGTATGAGGCCAGCATTACCCTGATACCAAAGATAGACAAAGATACTATAAGAAAAGAAAGCTACAAGTCAATATCCCTTCTGAATATTGCTGTAAAAACCCTCCCAAAATACTAGGAAACCAAATTCAACAGCATATTAAGAGGATTTGGTCATACACAATGACCAAATGGGAATGTAAGGATGCTTCAACACATAAAAATCAACCAAATGCACCATATTGACAGAAAAATGGGAAAAATCACATGATAAGCTCAACTGATGCAGAAA
>NW_017733363.1:13914-15583 GCF_001890085.2 Hipposideros armiger | reverse complement strand
CAGGCCTCTTTTACACTGGCATTAATCCTTTGTTCTATTGACCTAATCACCTCCCAAAGGCCCCACTTCCAAATACTGTCACCTTGGGGGTTAGAATTTCAACATATCAATTTTGGAAGGAGACAAACATTGAGGCCAGGGTAATGATTTTAAACAAAGACAAAAATGCCTTTATAATGGAGAGATCTGGCAGACATCACCTGAGCCAAATGACTATAGCATCCCTATTCATGAAATAAACTGATATTATATGACTCCTGATGTGATGCAGGGGAAAGTGTATAACATCACCAAATTCAATTCTTGCCAAAATGTTTGATCTGAACCTAAAAATGAGGAAACAATTCCAGATTGTTGGAGATTCTACTAGAAAGCTAGCTTGGATTCTTTAAAATATCTGTCATGAAAAGATTTTTTTTTAAGAGAATGGAATGTTTTAGATCAGGGTCAGCAAACTTTCTATGTAGGCCAGAGAGTAAATAGTTTAGGTTTTGCCTTAAGGTCTCTATTGCAGCTACTTAATTTCCCTTGTAGCCCATAAACATTGAGCATGGTCCTGGCCCATTAAAACTCTATGGACACTGCAATTGGATTTTATACCATTCAAAGAACATCTTTCTTCTGATATTTTCCTACCATTTAAAAATGTAAAAACCATTCTTAGCTTGCAGGTCATACAAAACCAAGTAATAGGCCAGATTTTGTCCATGGGCTATAGTGTGCTAATCTGTATTCTCAATTAAAGATGATTACTGAGGCATGAAAATCAAATGCAATGTGGGGTCCCTGATTGGCTCCTGAATTTTAAAAAATCAGTAAAGTATATTTTTTAAACAAACGGGGAAATCTGAATGTGGACAATATGTAATATATAAAATAAGCTTGTTATTTTATCAGTGTTAGATATCTTGGGTGTGAAAATGATACTGTGGTTATGGAGACGGAAATCCTTGTTCTAGATAAGTGCATGCTGAAGATTGAAGAGTAAAGTGACATGATATGTACTACTTATTTCCAAATAATACAGGAAAATAAAAGAGGTGAATAGTCTATGTATGTGTTTGTATGTGTGTGGGTATGCATATGAGAGAGAGAGAATGGTGGAAGGGAGGAAGGAATACAGATTAAGTAAATGAGGCAAAATATAACAATTGATAGCTTTAGGTGAAGGTAAGGCTATTTATTACACTATTATTTCAAATTTACTGTGTGTTTGGATTTTTCAAAAATAAAAAATTAGGGGAAAATAAAATTAAATTAAAATATCACGTCTATAACCCCACCCCAGAATTCTAGATCAACAGGCCTATTTTGAGACCCAAGGTACTGGCATTTTTAACAGCTTCTAATATGCAGCATGGTCTGAGAGCCATTAGTGTAAGAGAAAGAAAAGGTATATTAGGGTCAGAGGAGTTTAAGGTTTCTCTGCCACTCACCTTTTGCAGCCTCTTTTAAGCTATTTACTTCACTAAGCCTTAGTTTCCAGTCCATAAAATATGAGTAATAGTACTTATGGCAGAGAGTTATTAAGTTAGATAAGTATTGAAGAGCACAAGAACACCACAAGACAAATTGCTTTTCCTAACATTGCCCTGACTTCTTTGAATAGGTTATTGAAATGACAGGATATGAAACAGCAGTGAGCAATGGACTAAGAGAAATGCAACAA
>NW_017733363.1:8747-11389 GCF_001890085.2 Hipposideros armiger | reverse complement strand
AATCATATTGCAAAGCCTGGCTTGCTGGTACATAGATACATCTGGCTAAGAAACTGAAAAATAATAAACCACCTCAAATCCCTAGCATCCAAATGTCACCTAGATTGAATTCTCTGCCCTTCCCGGTGACACTATGCCTGCATCTCATTTCTATCTGCTCTGTTAGCAAGGAACTGCATTCAAAACCAACACTGAGCACCTCTGACTTCAAAAACTAGCCCACCATGGAGAACAGTGGAGTTAATTACTTATATGAAGTGACTGAATAACCAAGGGAATGTACTTTGGATGGCACTAATACATCAGCTTTATTGTAACAGGGTTTTGTCAGTCCGTTCATGAGACACTGCATAATACACAAAAGGCAAATCACAAGCTTAAAAATGTTAAAATAGCAACCCACCAAAGGAGTTATGACATCTTAATGAGCTATTTTGGGAAGCTCATTGCTCCAGCAGTATGATGGACTGCATGTTTATTCAATGTTTAATTCTTTGAGCTCCAAATAGAAGAAATGTGACTTGTTTGCCATCTTTTTGTACCTGAAGACAAAATGAAACCCTAGCACTCTTACCCTTCAGCTAACCAACAGTGACAACGCTTCCGATGGAACTGGATCATGACTTCTCACCTGCTGGAAAACACTGAATTCATCCAGTATCTTTGATAAGTTTGGTCACTGAGAGACACAGCCATTTCCAGTTCCTGCCTCTCCTAGAAGTAGCTATCCATAAAAATCATGCCTTAGAGAAACTGATGGTATAAAGCTTCTCTGGATTTTTGGAAAAAAGGAAATGATCATCTCCTGTCAAATGGTCTATGGCAGAGAGAATAATATCCCTACTCTCCCTCTCCAACCAACTCCTGGCAATTCTACATCCTAGTCTCTGGAACTGAGCATATGTGACATCATTACATGGCAAAAGGGACTTTGTAGATGAAGTTAAGGTGACATACTTTAAATTAGGGAGATATCCTGGATTATCCAGATAAATCCATTTTAATCACATGGGCCCTTTAAATTAGAAGATAAAGGCAGAAAAGGCAATGAGAGAGATGTAATGACAGAACAAGAGGTAAGAGAGATTGAAAGCATAAGAGGACCCACACTGCTGGCTTTGGGGACAAAGGGAAGGGGCCACCAGACAAGGTATCATGGCAGCCTCTAGAAGCTTGATCAACCCAGAGCTCACAGCAAAGAAAAAGAGACCTCACTCCATAACCCCAAGGAAGCAAATGTCGCCAACAACGTGAATGAGAAGGAAACAGATTTCCCCCTAGAGCCTCCAAAAAGAAACACAGCCCTGGTGATGCCTTAATTTTAGCCCAGTGAGATCCGTGTTGGACTCCTGGCATATAGAACTGTAAAATAAGAAATATGTGTTACTTTAAGTTACTAAATTTATAGTAATTTGTTATGGCAGCAATAGAAAACTAACACATGGTTTGTAATTGGCAAATTATTGGACAAAGGGCACTCTGTGAAGTTTAGAAAAGTATGGTAATAAAAAAGAAAGCAAGTACAATGGGGTTGCCTCCTCTGCCCATTTTCTTTGCCAAATTAGTTATTTCATTATACAAGTTAGGGTGGAGGGAGAGAGAGAAGATAGAAGATAGACTGAGAAAGAGGAATATGAGACAGAGATAGAGACAGAGAGAACAAATAATTTTTACAAGTGCCATGGTCTTGGCACACCACCATTCCACTCAATGAGCACCCAACCTAGGGGAACCCAAGTCTAATGTTCTCCAGTGAGTCGCAGGTCCTATGTAGCTCTCATAGGATGAGCACCTTGTTACGTTAAGTGTGATGTACAAATGTGATCCTAGCATTTAACAAAACATATTTTTCAGGAAAAAAAACAAAAATAGGCTGCAAGTACACGTCAACTCCATTAGCTTGCAGTCAGTTAAAGAAAATATGATTCATTCCAATGCTGATGGAAATGCTGTTCTGGGCTACGTATTGCTTACATTATTCTCTAACAGGGCACCTTGCTAAAGAACATTAAAGGGTAATTGTCAAATAAATTTTTACCTTAAAGCCTAACCTCAGTAAAAGCAATTCCACTCTAAAGATAAAGAATGAAGTAGAACAGCATTTCTTACTCACAGAAACCCTCAACAATGAATCTTAGTTTGAACAAAAATTCAATTATTCCTGCTAGAGTTAAATAAAGATATAGCTGAGAGTTTCACCAACTCCAAGAGTGAATCTTGACACGGAGCCTGGAGATCCCTTTTCAAATTTACTTCCAGCCAACCTCTGACCCTCCAGGCCTGCAGGTCCCCAGGCCTGACTGCAAATGCCCTTACCCCTGGCTAGCCAATCAGCTCCGTAACATCTCCCATGCTTGCTTGATTCTCTGCTGTGCCCTCTCAGTGATATTCTCCTAATGCCCAACCATACAATTGCCTAAAATGGTCTCAGTAAAGTATGAGCTAATAAAGACTTAAAATGGCAATATAATAGGAAAATTTCAAGGAACAAAAAGGCTTTAAAATGCCAAGGAGTGTTCCTTTTCAACTGTGAAATCTCAGCCACTCTGACAAACAGCAGGAAATTTTAGAACACACAACCCATCACATCACATACTCATGGCGCTTTATTTTGAGGTACAAAATCACATTGATCATGGAAA
>NW_017733363.1:0-6921 GCF_001890085.2 Hipposideros armiger | reverse complement strand
AGAAAATAGTGAGGATTCTCTTTCTCAACTCGGTGAGGCTGGGGGCGGCTGGAGAAACAGTGGAGCCAGCAAACCGACTCGCTCGCTGGTGAGCACTCACCTGGTTCCTGGTGGAAGGAGTGTCTTTGTGAGCGGGGCCCAGGAGCCTCCGGGAAGGACTGAGCTGAGTGCCTTTGGTGCGGGAGCTGGAGGTTTTTGGGACAATTGTTCCCCTGGTATGGAGCTTGCATGCGGGTAGTGCACAGGAGGCCGCCATTTTTTGGAGGCTGGGCCCTCCCACAGAGGCTCAGGTCTGGGACTGCATTGGTCTGCTGGAATTGGCGCAGGAGTGTGTGTGTGCATGCGTGCGTGCATGCGCATGCGGCCTTGGATCCCCACTCTCCATACTGTTTCTGCTGTGTAGCCAGGGAAACGCCAGGCAAGCGCACTCCAACTACAGCAGACTGCTTATTGAGACCTGGAAGTGTGCAACTTGCCTTAGGTCCCCGATTTCTGCACTACGCATGCGCAGTTGTCTGGGTAGCAATTGGCTATCGGGCTGCTCGGCCTGATCTTTGAGCAGCTGATTGGGACAGGCTGAGACAGGGAGTTTTCCTGGGAGTGTAGGACCGTGAGCTGTATGTGTGCCTGAGTGATTCAGCCAGGGATTTCCAGGGTAATTTGTGTGGGTTGGCTGCTGATGCAGGAGTACATGCTGCTCTGATTTGGTGGGGGCCATTGACCACACCCTGTGGTGCCTTGGGGGCCTGCCCCACCCACCTAGAGCTATGTTGCCAGGGGCACCCTGAGTCCCTAGTCCCTGGCTCCTACCTCTGCATGCCACAGAGGGTTTTTTGAGCAGCAGACAGCCAGCAACAACCTGTGAGGATTTTTGGTGGTAAGCACGGTTCCAGAGCACACAGCAACTAATTGTGGGATGCTTACTTCAAGTCTAGAGGAAGGTCGGCGCATGACGCACAGAACCCTTCCCCCCAACAGCTGGTGCTGAGTCGCCAAGAATCTCTCTATTGCTGAGCAAGTGATCTGCAGATTAAAGCGGGCAAAGAGCCCCCCTCCTTGTTTTTCCCTTTTTCTCTTTTTTCTTTATTTTTTCTTTTTTCTTTCTAGGTGATCTAATACATTGAAGCAATCAGACTGACAGCCAGAATGAAGAAACAAAGAAACATGTCCCAAGTAAAAGATCAGAAGAAACCTCAAGAAATGGAACTAAATGANATTTATAATCTCACCAATAGTGCATGAGGATTCCCTTTTTTCTACATCATTGCCAGCTCTTGTTATTTATTGATATATTGATGAAAGCCATTTTGATATTGGCTATCAGCATCAGCAGTTCTAAGAGGGAAGTTCACAGCTATACAGGCCTACAATAAGAAACAAGAAAAATCCCCATAAAACAATCTAACTTTATGCCTAGAGGAACTAGAAAATAAGGGCAAATGAAACCCAAAGTAAACAAAGGAAGGAAATAGTTAAGATCAGAGCAGAAATTAATGAAATATAATTTTTTTAAAAAATACAAAAAATTAAAAAACTAAGAGCGAGTTCTTTGAAAAGATGAGTAAAATTGACAACCCTTTAAACAAATTCATCAAGTAAAAAGAGAGAGAGCCCAAAGAAATAAAATCATAAATGACAGAGTAGTTACAACTGATACCACGGAAATACAAAGAATCATTAAAGAATACTATGAACAATTACATGCAAACAAACTTGATATTCTAGAAGAAATAGATAATTTCTATAACGTTCCAAGACTGAAGAAATATAAAATCTAAACAGAACTATTACCAGTAATGAAATTGAAGCAGTAATCAAAAAACTCCCAACAAATAAAATTCTAGGGCCAGACAGCTTCACAGGTAAATTCTACCAAACATTCAAAGAATTAATTAGATATTAATTCTTAATATCTAATTAATTCTTCTTAAACTCTTTCAAAAATTGAAGAGGAACACTTCCAAACTCATCCTATAAAGCCAGCATCACCCTGATGCCTAAAATAGAGAAAAACATTACAAAAAAAAATTTTTATTACAGGTCAATATCCTTGATGAACATAGATGCAAAAATTCTCAACAAAATATTGGCAAACCAGATTCAACAATATATCAAAAGGATTACGAGTATACATCATAACCAAGTAGGAGTCATCCCAGGAATGCAAGGATGGTTCAACATCCATAAATCAATGTGATACATCACATTAACAAAATGAAAGATAAAAACCATATGATCATAACAATAGATGCAGGGAAGTATTCCACCCAAGGTCCTCACAAGTAGGGCCAGCTTTGTGAGCATGCACATGGCCCTGTGCCTAGGAGGAGCCCTTTTAATATTCTACTGTCACTGTCTTGAAGTTCTTACTAACTTTTTAGTAAGGGGCCTCATAAAAGCTTTTATGTCCCTATGTTCCATTTTCAGACAGTCCAATAAGGACCTTATGTGAAAATTTTTCTCCAAGTTGGTAGATGCAAAACTATTTTGAAGACATGACCAGCCAAACATATAGTCAAATCATATGACAGAGTTTTCATTGGGGACAGAATACAGAATGAACAGAGGTCTAGACCTTGAGTGCTATTAGACATCTCGACTAGCAAGATTCTTTACCTTGTTCATGCAATAATGAAGGAGCCTATATAATCTCTCTAGTCTACCACAATGCTAATCACCAATGAAAGTTATTTCCAACATTTCTTTATTAACTAGCAAACCTTCTTATTTACATTTCAGGAACAATATTTGAATTAATTATATAGCCCCTTTATAGTATGGATTTCTTTTAGGGCATGTCAAGGAATAGCTTAAAGTTGTGTTACATATGCACACAAACACATAGCATGCTTTAATATCAATGTAACTTTTAAAGTAATTTACCATACATACAATATAACACATTCCTTTTAAGAGTAAGAGAAACCCATTCAGCTATTTTCATATGCCATTACCCAGAATTTGAATACCTTTCCCTTACCTAACCAGTTATTGGAAAGATTTACTCTGGAAGCTAGAACACAGGTTCGGTTCCCCAAAACACCAATTGAATAAGAGAAGGGTAAAGAAAATGAAAGTTCTAGTAGAAAAAAAGGTGGGGTATCAATGGTTGTAGAAATGATAATCCACAGTAACTACCATGTTTCAAACTCCTCTTCCCTCACTGGGAAATTATCTTGCCAAAGTTGCCTCAATTCTAGATACTCTTGCTCTACAAAACATACCTGAATAAGAATAAGTCCATATGCATACAAACATCAGTTATCTCACAGCAGGGAGATTATGTCAGTTTGCGTTGAGAGATAAGGTAGAGAAAATAGGTTAGAGACAGACTACCAAGGAACTTGGGTTCCAGTCTTTACACTTTAGGTAATTATACTGAAGCAAAATGGCAGAGGGTTTAAATGCACAGGATTCCCAGCTCTGCTTATCAGCCATGTAGCCTTGAACAAGTCGTTTGAGTTCTCAGATCATCAGTTTTCCCATCTGCAAAGCAGATGTCCCAAGAGTTGCTGCCAGCACAAGATGCATGACCACTGAATGAGATAATGAAGCTTCCGTGCTAAGCACTGGGTCTGACACCCTAGAAGCATTCAATTAATGTACCCCTGACTAGGTAAGTGGCAATAGTTCTGAAAACAGCTATTAATGTTGGGTGAAGAAATTCTGCTCAATGCAAAAATATGTCCATGATAGCCTATAATGGATAGTCTGGAGCAAGGACAGGCTGGTTATCATCTAGAAATTCTCACCTGGGGCCTGTGCTGAAGCAATCTTGGCATGGGAGTGTGTGTGGGTGGTGTGCTTATGTATGTGGGGGAATGGGGTGAGGGAATGGAGGTGGGGAGTGGTGGGCCTTTCTTATTAATCCTTGAGAACCACATAGTGAGGTGCAAACTAAGCTGTCAGTCATTTTTAAATTGTCACTCTTTATTACAGATTAATGGGCTGAAAAAGGCCCATTTCAAATGCTTGACTTATATGCAGAAAACATTAACTTAGTATCTGAAATTGGAAGTTCTCCATATACTGACTGCTAAAAAAAGTTGAACAAAACATGTATTATTATTTTTTTAATCATCTTGGGATTTCTCCTTATGGTTTGCCAAGGCAGTATTTTTTTTTCTTCCATTCAAAAATCCAGTTAATAGGAGTCTATCACTGAAGCAACAAAGCAATCTTAATTATAGTTATCCAAACAAAGCCACTATAATTCTCTATTTATTGCAACAAGAAAAATACTCAGAAGAAAATCAATAAATCATTCTTTCCTTTCAGAAAATTTTAGACAATTCACTAATGTTTTTCAATACACTATTTGGAAGGCAGCTTCTGATTCAGGCTAATCAGACAGCCTTCTAATGAAATTTCAGACAAGATTGAACACCACAGTCCATATTTAGAACACATTTGGGGTCAGCACATTTGAGTGCTGGTAGACTAGTACAAAAATAAGGCCTGTGGGATACAGCAGCTGGCTCTACAACAGTTCAACAAGCCACACACTACTGAAATTAAATAGCTTATGACTCTTTGTTAAATCATATTTGCCTTTTATTCTCTGCTCAGTATAAGAAGGACCCATAATGTGATTTGTCAGCATGGGCAAAAACAAGAAATGATAATAAATTACCAAAGATAATAAATGCACACCCATGTTTGCACATGCATATAAATATAAACATATAAATAAAAACATGGGCTATTCCTTTCTGAAATATTAACTGGCACAGTTTTTTGATCTTGTATTATCTTATAGCCAAGACCCCTTGCCCTCTTCAGCCATCTCGGGCTAGATTCAGTGTTCCTGGCTTCAAGGAAGAGGACAAGCAGAGCAATAAAATACCTCTTCCTAGATTTGCCCTTCAAGGGTTTAGGTCCTGCAGAGTAAGAGAAAAGCCCTGGCACAGACAATGGTTTGAGGAACACATGTAATGAGTCAGAGCAAGTCTTTCAGCCTCCCGCTGACAAGCGGTGTTTCTCTAGGTGAAAAGGACTGAGAGAGAATGTACAAGGGAGAGGAATAACCAAGTGCCAAAGGGGGGAAATACCCCCAACATGTATAAGGAAATATTTATATATGCTACAACAATATATTTTACCTTGTTTATGAATCAAAATGTAAGCATAAACAGAGGCAGTTCTTTGTAGCCCTTGAGCTAGATAGAGGGTCCCCAGATTGGAAGGACTGAGAGACAGAGAAAAGAGGAAAGTGAGCCAGACACTGAGGGGCCCCCAATAGTTCCTACACTTTGCCTCCCAATAATGAGTCTAATTTGTCTATGACTAGCCCAGTCCAAAGACAACATAAACTAAGTGGATTTGGGTCACTTAGTTGGACAGTAGGACTGATAGGTGAATGAATCAATAAATTCATTATTTTCAGTATTCCTTTGTTTCTTATGCTTGGGAGACAGTGGTTAAAAGTCTGGAATTCTAGGGGACTTCTGGTAAGATGGTTGAATAGACAGCCACTGTGCCAACTACCTCCCAGGATCACACAAAAATTACAAATAATTTATAAGATATTCAACCTTGGAAGTTCCCTGGACCCTAGATGAGCAGAACCTCTAAATGAAGGACTTAAAGAGGAGGGCACGTCAAGTCCGGTAGGAGGGGCAGAGATTAGAGAGGGCGAACCCCGTAAGGGACACCTCAGCAGTGGGGAGGCTTCTTCGGTTGAGGGAGAGACCCTCCGGCCCCACACCGCACTCACCACCCCAGAGTTACGTTGCCGGGAAGAGGAGTTCTATGATAGCTGGAAGAAGAAAATAGTGAGGATTCTCTTTCTCAACTCGGTGAGGCTGGGGGCGGCTGGAGAAACAGTGGAGCCAGCAAACCGACTCGCTCGCTGGTGAGCACTCACCTGGTTCCTGGTGGAAGGAGTGGCTTTGTGAGCGGGGCCCAGGAGCCTCCGGGAAGGACTGAACTGAGTCCCTTTGGCGTGGGAGCTGGAGGTTTTTGGGACCATTGTTCCCCTGGTATGGAGCTTGCATGTGGGTAGTGCACAGGAGGCCTCCATTTTTTGAAGGCTGGGCCCTCCCACAGAGGCTCAGGTCTGGGATTGCATTGGTCTGCTGGAATTGGCGCAGGAGTGCGTGTGTGCGTGCGTGCATGTGCATGCGGCCTTGGATCCCCACGCTCCATACTGTTTGTGCTGTGTAGCCAGGGAAACGCCAGGCAAGCGCGCTCCAACTACAGCAGACTGCTTCTTGAGACCCGGAAGTGCGCAACTCGCCTTAGGTCTCCGATTTCTGCACTGCGCATGCGCAGTTGTCTGGGTGGCGATTGGCTATCGGGCTGCTTGGCCTGATCTTTGAGCAGCTGATTGGGACAGGCTGAGACAGGGAGTTTTCCTGGGAGTGTAGGGCCGTGAACTGTGTGCCTGAGTGATTCAGCCAGGGATTTCCAGGGTAATTTGTGTGGGTTGGCTGCTGATGCAGGAGTGCATGCTGCTCTGATTTGGTGGGGGCCACTGACCACACCCTGTGGTGCCTTGGGGGCCAGCCCCGCCCACCTAGAGCTGTGTTGCCAGGGGCACCCTGAGTCCCTAGTCCCTGGCTCCTACCTCTGCAGGCCACAGAGGGTTTTTTGAGCAGCAGACAGCCGGCAAAAACCTGTGAGGATTTTTGGTGGTAAGCACGGTTCCAGAGCACACAGCAACTAATTGTGGGAAGCTTACTTCAAGTCTAGAGGGAGGTCGGCGCATGACGCACAGAACCCTTCCCCCCAACAGCTGGTGCTGAGTCGCCCAGAATCTCTCTATTGCTGAGCAAGTGGTCTGCAGATTAAAGCGGGCAAAGAGCCCCCCTCCTTTTTTTTCCCTTTTTCTCTTTTTTCTTTCTTTTTTCTTTTTTCTTTCTAGGTGATCTAATACATTGAAGCAATCAGAGTGACAGCCAGAATGAAGAAACAAAGAAA
>NW_017733362.1:35492-37175 GCF_001890085.2 Hipposideros armiger | reverse complement strand
TTTGTTAAATGAGAAAAACAAGTGAGGATGAAGTGATATGGTTGTCACCAGGCACTCACCTGTCCCATGGTAGAGTCTCAGTAAATGCTGGGTCTCTGCTTTCTCCCCCTGTAAAGTAGGACGTGCAGGAGTAATAATTAGCAGTTTGTTGATAAGAAAACTGTAACCCGTGGAGGAGAAGAAATTTGTCCAATATCACACATTGTTAATCTCAAGGTAGGGACCAGAAAGCAGCTCTCCTGGTCTAAGTCCACCCCCATCCCCTGACCCATAAAAGAGGATGCCTGGGGCTGGGGTCTGCTCCAGAACCTTGCTAGTGGCTTGGTCCTCCTCCTGTCCACAGACACTTTACCATCGGACCTTGGAAGCCCTGCAGACACTGCTCAATGCCCTCTTTGATGAGGACCCCACTCCTGCTGGGCTGAAGAACATTTTGGAGGTGTGGGGGCATTGTGGAGCGGAAGGGTGGAGGGGAAAAAGAATGGCTCAGGAGGGCCTGGTAGGGAGGCTGGATCCAGAAGGAGTGGTCTGACTTCAGGATGTCATCTTGTGCCAATGTTCTGCTCCCTGTCCTCACAGGCCCTGTCCCAGACTCCTGCCCCTTTACTCTCTCCCTACCCCCCCATACTCCTGCTAAAGCTTCCCCCATATCTTTGCTCTCTTCATTCTTGCCCCCATCTTTTGTTTCTATCCTCATGACTCTCCATCTCTCATTTCTCTCCTCATTGACCTTTGTCCTCATCCTGGTCTTTTAATCCTAGTCTTAGCTTCTGAATCTCATGTCTCCTATGCTCCAAGAAGAAGAGGGCTGCAGGGAGTTACCTTTATGCCCTCCCCAGAGCTTTCTGCTGATTGGCGAAGGCTGGCCTGCCCACCCAGGCAGCAGAGGCTGGTAGCCAGCCTGTAGCCTCGAGCCTTGCTCTTGACCCCACAGCCCTGGGGCCCTGGATGAACTCTGGAAAGGCCCATGAACGAGCACGGGCTGTGAAAAGCAATGTCTCTGTGTTGAACCGCACACTTCTGACCCTGACTTTGTTTGTGCGTGAGCCCGGGTAGGGGTGGGGGACACTCCTAGGAGAATCTTCCCAGCTCTAAGGGTGCCTGTGCATCATCCAGAGATTCCCATCCTCAGAGGGCTCTGCTATCTGGGGCAGACTTTCCAGCTGTGTTCACTGTTTACTGTATAGCATTATTGAACCTATAAGACTCAATTCTGAAGATTACAACATAAACAGATGTCCCCAGGATTCCTTGCACTGGGGCTTCTGCTGGGGAGGCTCATCCTTTGCATTGGGAATCCTGATGAGGAGATTGGCCGGGAGGCTCTGGATGCCATCATCATCCTCCACACCATCCTGGAGCTCCAAGAACGTGAGCCCTTTGGAGTGCCTCTGAAGCAAGGCTTCTGAGCAGGCCCTCAGGCTGGAGATTGACTGGAACCTTAGCAACAAGGCAGGGGAGGGAGATGGAGGAGACCAACACAGGGTCTGATGGGGTCTGCAGAAACTGGTGTGAAGACTTAGTCTCTGCAGGACCAGGGGACAAAGGCTATAAACAGACTTAAATAAAAAAAATATTATATTTAATAGAAAATATCACATTGTAAACAAGTTCGTTGATGCATTTGCTTAAAACAGAGTGACAGGGCTGGCCAAGTGGCACGCATTGGTTAAGAGCTGGCTT
>NW_017733362.1:29997-33958 GCF_001890085.2 Hipposideros armiger | reverse complement strand
CTGCTGCCCAGATGGCTCCGTGGATAGAGTGTGCACTCTTAACAACAAGGCTACTGGTTCGACTCCCTCATGGGATGGTGGCTACGCCCACCCACCACTAAGATTGAACACAGAACCTTGAGCGTAGAGGCTACGAGCTGCTGACAGGCAGCCAGATGGCGACTGGCGCCCTCCACAACGAAGATTGAAGAATAACAACTTGGCTGGTCCTCTTTCCCAATTCCCCAATAAAAAAATCTTTAAAAAAGAAAAAGAAAAAAAAGAGGTATTGACACACAAACACCAGAATGGCAAAAATGAAACAACACACACATTGCTAAATGCTAGGGAGATGTGAGGCCACTGGACGTCACACACTGCTGGTGGGAGCATAATGGGTCCTCACAATGGAAAACTGTCTGTATCCCCTGAAGCTGAACCTATGCCTACCCTAGGACACAGCAATTACTCTCCTAACTATCCACCTAACACATGTGTACATATATTCACCAAAAGGCTAGTAGAATGGACTAGACCTACTAGAATATTCATAGCAGAACTATGCATAATAGCTGGAAACAACCCAAATGTCCGTCAGAAGTAGAAAAGGTACATAAATTGTAGTATAATCCTACCATGGAAAATTATGCAGAACTGAGAATGAATGAAGCAATGCTGCTTGCAACAGTGTCAGTGAATCTCATTCACATGATGTGAGTGAAAGCCAGATACAAAAGTTAACATACTCTATGAGTCCATTTATAGAAGTCCAACAGCAAGGAAATCTAATGTGTGGATTGAGAAGTCAGAATCGTGGTTACCCTGGGTAGGGGAGGGGGAGAGTGGATTGAAAAGGGGCACAAGATGGGTTTCTGGGGGTGCTGATCATGTTGTGTTTCTTGACCTGGGTGCCAGCTTCATGGATATGTTCATGATGTGAAAATTTATGAAGCTGGTTACCTATGACTTATACATGTCCTTCATCTACGTTTAACAAAAAGTTTTTTTAAAAAAAATTGTGGTCAGGCTTCATTGAGAAGGTTCTCTTCTTGCAGGAGCCAGAGATAAGGAAGAGATCAACAAGAAGGAACTATATGAGAGCAACGAGCATTTCCTGGGGCCCTACAACCCTGTCAGCCCGTGCCAGAACATTCTGCATGTGATCTCGGCGACTGCTTGCTGCCCATCAGCCCGGGGCCTCCCTGGGGATGGGGGAGAAGGGAGGGCGGCACCAGCCTGTCCAATGCCTTCTCCTCTCCTTCCATCTTTCCAGGTTCAAGTCCCCTTCACAGGAGGCCTTCCCTGACCACACGGGCCATCCTGAGTATCTCCAACCCTTCTGGTCTGTGCCACAGCCTGTGGGCCATGTCACCCAGCTCTGGGGACAGAGGCTATGTCGCCCCTGGTTTTCAGCTCCTCCTCAGAGTTTGTGAGCCCTCTGCTGACCTGTGTGTGTGTCTGGCAGTATTTGTGCATCTGTGTATGGCTTACTTGGGGCTTACCCATATGTGTCAGCATCTCTGTGCCTTTGTTTCAGGAATTTGGAGGTTTCCTAGGGCCCCGGCAGGTCAAGGACCTGCTGCTAGCAGCCCTGGAAGGGCTGAAAGGCGGCTCAGAGGCTCAGGAGACGGACGCGGGAGATGACGCAGCTGGCCTCAGAGATCACACTCAGCTCAGTACTGGAGTGGCACCGCCACAGGGCACTGGAGGTGGTAAGGCTCCTGGGGGCAAGGGTGGGCTGGGAGACCCCACAGAGCGGCTCACCCCTTGGGTAGGGCGCGGGTGGTGGCGGCTGAATTTTAGGAGCTTCCAACTTTCAGGTGAGAAAGAACTCACTTAACAGCCACCAAGAGAATTTATCGACCTAGTGTGGGGTGGAGCAGGGTGGGGAAGACAGAATGGCTCATTTCCAGGAAAGAGCAGGCACTCTGCCTCCTCCCCATTTCTCTCCTCTTCACCCTCCTCTTCCATCGCTCTGTCCTGTCACCCCTTCCTTCCTCTTCCCATCTCCCTGCCCCCATGCCCCCCATGGCTTTCCCACGGGCCCTCTGCCTGCTCATGACCACCCACTGTGCCCCAGATCCCAGAAATCGTGCAGGCCATCTATGTGCAGCTGGGCCACATCCAGGAGCCACGGGCCCGGGAGGTGGCCCTGCTGCTCCTCTCTCTCCTGGCCAGCTCCTTCATGACCGAGGTCGTCATGGCCCTGCTCATGTGCTCTCTCCCACTGGACAGGTCCCAGTTAAGGGGGTTGTCAGCCACTACATCTCAGAGGGCTGAAGCAGCCCCCACCGTAGGCTGGAACCCATTCCTTCTACCCACGGGAGCCCCTTGCCCTCCCAAATGGTCCCCTTTCCATGATCTGTGGTGCTTATGACAACCATTAAGCACTTCTGAGCACTACTAGGTGTCGGTGCTCAGCATTAAGAGTACAGGAACCCCATTTCTACAGATGAGGAAACTGAGGCTCAGGGGACTTTTCTTGCCATAGGCACCCACTGAGCAAGCAACAGAACAAGGGACTAAATTCAGATCAGACCAACTCCAAGCCCAGAGCTCTATAATGATGCCATAGAAAGGAGGCCTGAGTGACAGTCCTAACTCTGCGTTTAGCTGCTGTGTGTTTTTTTGGGTACCTGCTTGCTGTCTCTGGACTTCAGTTGTCCCCCATGGGCAAAAGAAGGAAATCATCCCTATATTCCCATCCCAGATGGGTAGTCGTGACAAGCAATGCAGTCACCTGTGCTGAGCGCCTGCCAGGACCTGGCCTGTACAGGAGGACGTACCATGTTCTCAGCCTCCTGGGAGCTCTCCGTGATCTGATCTGCAGACAGTGAATGGGCAGGAGAGACCAGTCTGACTACTCCAGACTCCCAGACTCTCTCAGTGAATAAAACAAGGCAGAAAGTGTGCCATCCACATCGTAAGATATTTGGTTGAGAGTGAATGTGAAAGAATTGTGCAGCGCTGTGCAAATGGGATGTGCTTCTAAGAAGGAGAGTTGGTGTCATTCATAGAATCCAAGATCAGTGGGGATGGTGAGGGCCAGGGTGGCATATCCTCTTACTCCCTCCTGTAAGAATTTCACCCTTTCTGGCTGCACCCCCACTAGGGGATTTTCTTTTTGGGCCACTAAACAATTTCGACTCATAAGGCAGCGGGGACCACACCTGATATCAGTGTTGCTCAGGATATAGGACAGGGCAGTATCAGGTACTCCTCTTTGCCAGGAGTCCTTGTAGCAGCCTGTGAAGCCAGCTAGACAGAGCTGGAACAAAATTTAAGGAGGTCCTTGCTCTCAGATGCCATGCCTGTGCTTGCATGAGCCTGAGAGTGAGGGCCTCCTTAAATTTTGTGCATTAGATGCTTTACTTTCCTCATTCCAGTCTTGGTCTTGGGTCCAGGGGTTGGTCTCTTGGGACTCCCAAGTGAAAGGAGCAGGAGCTGCCCTGGTTTCAATGGCTCAGGCCTCATAGGAACTAGTATCTCTTACGATAAATAACTCTATAGGCTTTGCTTCTAGGGTCCCCACAGTCACGAGAGTCACTGCACCCCAGGAACCTCAATGCTACATCGTCCCATTGGCTCTTATGGTTAATTTATAGTCCTTCCCAGCCCAGATGCAATTTACCAATTGGGTCATTTTCACCATAATCAATGTTGCCTAGCAACATAGTTGACATACTATCTTTATCATGTTTCCAGGGGAACAGAGCTGGAAAGTTAAGGGAAGGTTCAAATGCTTATGCAGAGTGGGAAAGGGGTTTGATTAACCCTATAGTGCATGGCCTGGTAGTGCTTTCAACTCCATGCAACAAGAGTGCCCGCAGGCTGGTGCCTCCTGGCACAGATGCCTTCCCCTGCCTGGTGTACTGCCTTCTAAGGGACAGGAGAGGGGGCTTCTTGATGTTATGTGACAAATGCAAGATCCAGGTCCCAAAGGGCTCCTTGGCATAAGGGGAGAAGCAGAGGCTTTGGAGAC
>NW_017733362.1:27415-28816 GCF_001890085.2 Hipposideros armiger | reverse complement strand
GTCTCCCTGCTTCCACTACTGCCCCTCCATTCTGTACCTCAGCCCCAAAAAATCTTTGAGAAATGCACAGCTGCTCTTCTCAACCCCCTCAATGTCTTCCCATGTCTCCTGAGTAGTAACACAGTGCTCCTATCTGTGCTGTAAGGCTCTGCACCCCTCCCTGGCCTCATCACACTCCATGGTCCTCCTGCTTGCTTGACTTCAGCCTCACTGTATGATGTTCGACTTGTTAGAGCATCATACATTCCATGTTATCTTCTGTCACAGGGCCTTTGCACATGTTGCTCCCTCTGCCTAGACTGTTCTCTACCAAGCTAATGTCTACTCATCCCTCAGCTCTCAACTCAAGCACCTCCTCCTCAGGGAAGCCCTCCCTGATTTCTCTGACCAGATCAAATCTGTGCATATTCTACTTTGTTTCACATACTTTATCTTGGGAGAGTTTATTCTGGTTGTGATTTGACAATCGTGGAGGGGGTCATATGATTAACCTGTGACCTGCATGAAGACAGAGCCCTGACCCTGTTTTGTTCACCATGATGTCCCCAATGTGTAACATACACATGGTACATAGTAGACACTCAAAACATTCGTGTTGATTTATTCAGTAACTATTTATTGAGCACCTGCTCTGTGCCAGGCACACTCATAGGTTCTAGGGAGTCAACAGAGAGCATGACATTCTGATGGATGGAAGTGAATAAACAAATACATAGGGGATGGAGGAGCGAGTGGTATTTCCCTTTACAGGTGAAGATACTTCTGCTCAGCAACAGTCCATGTCTCACCCAAGGTCACACAGCTAGTGCGTGGTGGTGCCAGGACTCAAACCCAGATCTCCTACGTCTGCACTGCACGCTTCACCACTGGATCTTTCTGCTTCTCTCCCCCAGCCCATGCCTTCCCTTCTTTGGGCATTCATCCAATCATCCTCCTGTCACTGTGTGTTAGTGAATTTTCAAGTCATTCATTCATGCTTCTTGTTCAACATGCATACTTGGAGCATGGATACAGCCTGGACTAATTTGTATCTGATCGTGTTGATAAACCATTTGAGCAAGACTGAGCCAAGAGCAGAGCCCTATGGCATACCACTAGAGACTGTTTCCTACACCACAGGCTGTTTTTTTGGGTACAGTTATTAGCTTTGGGCTACTGAAAAAATGTAAAGGCTTTGCGTCCAAGAGGCTTATCTTATCTCTGTCACTGCTCACTATATAACCTTGGTCACTCACTTGCCCCTTTTTAGCCTTGGAATTTAGTTTTGTGAAACGGGGAGTAATAATGCCTGCCTTGCATGTCTTCCCTGTTGAGAAGAGTGAGATAGTGTTTGTGAAAGAGATTCCTAAGCTGTAAAGTACAAACTTATTGTTCTCTTCCAGCCCACATTATGTCACTTAC
>NW_017733362.1:20835-23740 GCF_001890085.2 Hipposideros armiger | reverse complement strand
AAAAGAAAAGAGACACACACAGAGGGGAAGGCCACGTGAAGAGAGGCAGAGATTGAAGTGATGCGGCCACCAGCCAAGGAACGCTGTGAGTCGCCAGAGAAGCTGGAAGAGACAAGGAAGGATTCTCCCCGAGGCCTTCAGGGGAGCATGGCCCTGTAGACATCTGGAGTTTGGACTTCTGGTGTCCAGAACTGTGAAAGAATAAACTTGCATTGTTTTAAGCCTTCAATTATGTGGTAATTGGTTACAGCAGCCACAGGACACTGAAACACTGGGGTGTGGAACCCAAGGGGCCGTGGGTGCTCCACACTCCGCTGATGGGATGGGAAGACGCAATGAAGCTGCCAAATGCACAGAACTTGTCATACCCTCCACGAGGAGAAATGGCTGCGGGCGAAGGCTTGGATGCCAGCCCTTGTCACACTGACTTGGGTGTGAAGGTCAGGGGAGCGGAGTTCTGCTGGACTGAACACCACAGAGACAGCCTGACAGCGCATCCTGTGAGGTCCGGCTTCCGTGCCCTGCAGCAGCCTCAGGCTTTGAAGCAGTGATGAATCCCTGTCCCTCCGTCCCAGGGCAGGAACAGGGCAACTCTTGCTCCGCTTCGATGGGAAAAGCTGGGAACCTTCTGGAAACTGAAGCTTGCAGAGTGGGAGTTTAGGGAGCCAAAGGAGGCACTCCGCCCTCAGCTTCCTTCCAACATGTCCCCTGTGCCTATTGACAAAGCAGCACGGGCCTCATTTTGGGGCTTTTACACGTGTATCTTTGAGAGTGAGGTGGGGAAGAAGGGAGATGAGGAAGGTCATTTTTGTTAAACTTTAGAGCCTGATTGAGGAAGTGGTGAAACGGGAGAGCACAAGCTAGTCACGATGCAGCTCTGTGTTCAGAAGCTTTTGGGCCTAAATCTACATTCCCTGTTGGCTGCACTGTTGAGGACTGGAGGTCTGGGTAGAAGCTGTGACTGCCTGAAACCTCTAAGTCAGGTTGTGCCCTGGGGAGTTTTGAGCCCCGAACTCAATGCTGTCCCCAACTCGGTTAGTGAGAAGGTGATCAACTGCCCCTGGAGATGGGGACACCTAGGGAGAGGAGGGTAGTGAAGTCACAGCGACAGCATGCACAGGTGGCTGATTCTGTTTTAGTTAAAGGTGCTAATGCTTGAAATGGAAGTTATAATCTTCCTTCTCCAAATGAAAACGTATAAATCTCAGCTTAGATATTTGGTCAGTGCTTACAGTTTCGTGGACGAGAGAAGGTAGAGGTGAGGAAAGGTGGGGAGGTGAGCCACAGTTCTCAGGGTGCACAACACTTGGAGCTTGTCTCCCTTTCGCCCTTTGTGTGTGTGTGTGTGTGTGTGTGTGTGTGTGTGTGTGTGTTGTGTGTGTGTGTGTGTGTGTGTGTGTGTTGTGTGTTCAAACTCTGGAGGCATTGCTGGTGGGGGGCTGTCACTGACAGCACGTGTTTCAAAGAANATTTCTTTATAAAGCATTGTCCCTTCTCCCTGATTCAATCTCCTTCACACCCGTGTAGCTTTTTGGAAGAGGACCAGTAAGCCCACTTTAGGGAGGGTGAATCTGTGGCCCAAAGAGGGGTGGGGCGTGGTGCAGCCAGAGTGAGCCATCAGGTCTTGTGACCCCAGCCCATCACCATTCCCCACCCCCTCCATCACCCTCCTGCCAGTTAGAGAGGACTTGCTGGGCTGAGTGAGAGGAGGGGGCCCAGGCCAGGACCAGAGCTGGGCTGACAGGTTGAGAAATTTTGGGGTGAGTGCATACTGGGTCCCAGGGCATCTAGTGAGCCAAACAACAAAACCAAGTTCCTGGGACTTGGGAGGGCTGGTTATGGGGGCAGCTATGATCTGGAAGGGGCAGGAGGATGGGGGGCCAGTGAGTGTGGAGTGACAGAGTCCAGGACTGGTCCCCGGCTCCTGATCAAGGCTGGGGTTTGTTTCTCTTGCCTGCTGGCCACATGGGGAGGCAGTGAGGGCAGCCTAGCTCAATGGCCCACATGAAGAGGCAGCTGCTGCCCCCTCGTCGTCTGTGTGCCTGTGTTATGCACAAGGAAGAGGCAGGGCATGATTTTCAGATACGGCCATATAGGAAACTCTGGGTTCAAGTCCCAGCTCTGTCCCCACGGGGCCTGGTGGCCTGGGTGAGTCCTGTCGCCCCTCTGAGCTTGTCTCGTCCCCTCCACAATGGGACCAAGATTCTACCTCACAAGAGTGGGATGAGATCCCGTCACCATGATTCTTCATGGCGTCTGTTAACGTCAAAGAAGTGGCTGCTGTTGTTGTGTTGGGGCAGGACTCACCCAGAGAGCCAGGAGCTGGGGTGCCGTGGGGCAGGGGGTGCGGGTCTGGGCTTTCCCAGGCTGGGCCAGAGAAGAGCAGTCCCAGGTCCGACCTCCTAGAGAAGCACTCTCTCCTGCCAGGGATGCTGAGATGATGGGCCAGGACATCCCACCAGCCTCCCCTCTGCCCCCAGGCAGGCAGCGGCCTGTGTGAGCTCCTGTCTGTCAAAAGCTGCATGGGCCACGTGAGGCGTATCTGCCCCCCCGCTGCTCCTGGCCCTGTTCATTCAGGTCCATTACCACATCAACCTCCGTCTGGCTGGCTGTGTGGCTTCACCCAAGGACGCCAAGAGGGACGCACAGCGCTCTGTCTTCGTACCTGTGCGGTAGGCTCCTGCTGTCCCTAGCGGGGTAAGGGGAGGCACCTAGCAAGGCCTCTTCCAAAAGTCTTTGGAACAGTTGATCAATAGAAATTAGCTTTGGGACTAGAAGAGAAAACGGAAGCACACTTTTATGAGAGAGAGCCAGTAATTTGTTCGACAATCATTTGTGAGCATTTGCTGTGTGTGTCGGACTCTGCAGAAGAGAATCAGCCCTCTCCAGGGGCTCCCCATTTCAT
>NW_017733362.1:0-15855 GCF_001890085.2 Hipposideros armiger | reverse complement strand
GAAGAGCGCAATGAGGTGCCAGCTTGGGCCAGTGAAGCAACATCCTCCACAACTATACTGAAAAACAAAACAACAACTTGTCTACCTGTCTGTTCCCCTTCCCCGATTCCCAACGCTGTGGCTGGGCTAGGACTTGAACCCAACTGTCTTATTCCAGATTCTGTGCACGGCAGCCACATGTTCCTGGATTCACTGATGAATGGAGCATAGCACAGTGGTCCTCAGACTTGAGCGAGCATCAGAATCATCTACAGGGCTTGTTAAAACACTGATTGCCAGGTCCCACCCCAGAGTTTCTGATTCAGTCGGTCTAGGGTGGGGGCCCGAGAATGTGCATTTCTGATGAGATCCCAGGGATGCTGACACTGTTGATTCAGGGGCCACACTTGGAGAACTACTGACTTGATACAATGAACAAGGCAGCTGCGGTGGGGAGACCTGGGTTGGGGCTCCGGCCCTACCTTTTTTCCACCTCTGTGACCATGGCAGGTCACACTTGGAGCCTCTGATTCCTCATCTATGAAAATGGGGATAATACCAGTAATCTGCCTCAAAGCTTACTGGTGAGGATCAAATGCAATAACAACATGGAAGTGTCTGGCTGCTGCCTGCTGCTTAGTGAGTGGGTCCTCGCACTCTCTCCTTCCTGTTCTTCCTCCTGAAGTGGTCCTGTGCAGTCCAGGGTCTCAAGCTCGTCTCTCTTAGTGATTTGCCCTGTGTTGTCAGGAAAGTCACTTTCCCACTGTAAGCCTCAGGTTCCTCATCTGTGAAATATCATCAGCAGTTAAACTGGATGGCCTCTGAGATCTTGTCCAGGTGGGGATCTTGGGAATGCAGGAAGCCAGGTGACCCTGCCTTGTCCAGAGTTTCAAATGCCAGACCCCCGTCCAGCAGGTCTTCCTGGCTCTGGAGAGCCTTAGCGGACTGCTCCCCCTCCCCTATCCCCGGGCCGTGGTGCACTACTCCTGCCAGGAGCTGTGCCGCCTTCTCTACCTGCTCATCCCGCTCCTGGAGCGAGGCGACGAGAAGCACAAGATCACTGCCACCACTTCTTCGTGGAGGTGCGGCCTGGGCACTGGGTGTGTGTGGGGGGGCAGCTCCCACGTCTTCCCCCGAGCAAAGGCCTCAGTTCATGTTACTGGTCTTTTGTCCTGTGCAAACAGTGCTGAGCAATTTACAGTTGTGAGCATGATTTCTCTTGACCATGAAGACCTCCCTCCTCCTTCCCTTTCCTCTTCTTCTCTCCACCCCTTTACCCCACTCTGCTCTTCCCAGACTCCCCTAGTGCCCCAGGCAACCACCATCCTTTGCTGGACACTGCTGTGTGCCAGGCACCAGATTGGGGATACAAGTATAAATTTGACTCCACTCTGCCCTCAATGAACTCTTGGTGTAACAGAGGAGACAGAGAACACCCTAATTATAACAGGATGTCAAAGAGTGACGTGAGCTATGAGGTGGGCAGTCCAGGCTACGTTGGGATAACAGGAGATGTGAGGTGG
Organism: Hipposideros armiger; assembly: GCF_001890085.2. NCBI lineage: Eukaryota > Metazoa > Chordata > Mammalia > Chiroptera > Hipposideridae > Hipposideros > Hipposideros armiger. The sequence continues at coordinate 14,353 of NW_017733362.1, read as the reverse complement.
TAGGAGCATGAGAGAAGGCTTTCTGAAGGAAGTGGGTACTGGGGGAGGGGAGTGCTGTGGAGAGTGAAGTCAGGAAAAGATTGATAGGGTCAGACCCAGAAGGGGAGACTCACCAATAATAACAGCTAACATTTATTGAGCAGTCAGTACCTTCCAGGCACATTCTAAAGCTTTACACATATACACATGTATATAATCCTCATACTAATCCTATGATGCACATATCATTCTATCCCTCAATTTAGAGGAGGAAACTGAGACACAGATTTAAGCAGCATTTCCAAGGCCTCGCAGCCCGTAATGGCAGATTTCAGGATTTAAATCCAGATCATCTGGGCTCTTAAAACAAACACAATCTCTCGCTCTCTCTCTTTTGATTGTGTATGTGTGTTGGGGCGGGGTGTGTGTGTGTGTGTGTGTGTGTGTGTGTCTGTAAAATACATATGCCATAAAAGTTACCATTTTAACCATTTTTAAGTGTATACTTCAGTGGCATTAAGTGCATTCATATTGTTGTGCGACCATCACCGCCGTCTATTTTCAGAACTTTTTCATCATCCTTCCCAAGCTGAAACTCTGTACCCATTAAATACTAACTCCCCCGCCCCTTTTGCCCTGGCCCCTGAAACCACCATTCTACTTTCTGTCTCTGTGAATCTGACTATTCTAGGTTTTATATAAGTGGAATCATATACTATCTGGCTTATTTCACTTAACATAATGTTCTTATGGTTCATCCATGTTGTAGCATGGGTCAGAACTTCATTCCTTTTTAAGGCTGAATCATAGTCTGTTGTATGTATATACCACATTTCGTTTATCCATTCATCTGTTGATGGATACTTACAAAACCCATTCTCTTAACCCACCCTTGTGTGCCTCTTGTGACCTACTGGTTGTCATGTAGTGGGTCCGAGCTATCATCAGGGTCTGTACAGTGGAGCTCAGAGGCAGAAGGCTCACTGTCTGCTCCAACAGTAGGAAGTTAAGGGAGGCTTCCTGGAGGAGGTGCCATTTGAGCTGGGCCTTGAGAGGTGAGCAAAGTTTGCCAGATGGACAGGAGGCAGCATGGCTTTCCAGGTATTTCTTGAATCTTTTCTGCCTCTCCAGTTGGATTGTGAGTCTGAGGAGCAGGGACCAAGTCACATTTGCATTGCCTCCCCAGCCCAAGCCTGAGAGAGCCCCAAGAAGTGGGGGTTAAATGGATAACAGAGGGTCTGAATGAACACTTTCACACTCTGGCGCCAGCAGAATGTGTCGCCTCCAGGACGAGTCTGAGTCTTGGGGTCAGGAGTCCTGGGTTCCATCCTCAGCTCTGTTGGGCTCTCCTTTTAATTTATTTCCCACATGGCCCTCATGAAGAATGGGAAAGTACCATTCCTTGAAGGCCTACTATGTGCCAAACACTGTGCTGACCTCTTTCATATGTTAATTACCCCCACCAATCTGCACAGCAGTGCTGCAAAGAAAGACTTGTAGTGCTCAAGTTTAGGTGAGGTCAGGGGCATTTTTCAAGGCCACACAGCTCATGCAGTCCAGAGAGATTCAGACCATATCTACCTGACTGGCTCCTCTACACCAGTGAGCCTTGTGGGAGAGGTACTTCTCTTAGTCTGTTAGTGGCTGCTACACGTGTGTTTGGGGGAAGTGGTGGAGGTTGGACCTTGTCAGATCTCAGGGGATGCTCCCATGACTACCACAAGGTCAAAGACTCTAGACTTAGCCTTTCCCAGCATTCCCCTGGAACCCTGAGCTGTGACCCTCGGTCCCTGGAGCAAGTGTCCTCCCCCAGGTTCAGTGCTTCTCCCACTCCCCAGAAGAGATGGCCTTCTCCTGGCCAGAGCCAGGCCTGCCACATTCATTGTGGTGCTTTGATGTAGCTCAGATGTCCGTCGCTGGCTACCCTAGCACTCTATGCTGTGATTGTCTTGTGTATGCTTGCTTCTCTCAATGGTGAGTGAACTTCTCCAGGGAGCTGTGTTACCTTGGGCAAGTCACTGCACCTGCTTGTGCCTCAGTTTCTTTACCTGTAATATGGGGCTAATGAATTGCCCATCTCATAGGGTTTTGATGAGGATTCTGTGAGTACATGTAGAGCACTCAGAACAATTCCAGCAAATGAGACGTGGTCTCTAGGAGTCAGCTCTGCTGCTATTATTATTAGTATCATTACTCTTTAATGTGTCAATAGTGCCCAGCCCAGAACCTGGTGCAGAGCAGACCTGAGTGTCTGTTGTATTGATGGGTGGAGGGTGAGCTATGGGTGGGGCCCTGCCTTTCCTGTTCCTTCTCCCCAGCTCTCTCTTCTTATCATACAGACACGTGGTCTCAACAGTTACAGTAAGTGTAGGGCACGGGAACAGAAGGGAGAAGTGATTGTGAGGACGACTAGGCAGAAATTGAAGACACATGGCTGTGGTGGGTGGGAATGTGATAAGGGAGAGGGAGTAGATGAAAGCGATGCCTGCTTGGGGGCTGGGGCATGGTGTGGGGAGGTGGGGGGTTGGTAGTGCTAATCCTGCAATGGGCATGCAGGAGGAAGCACAATTCTAAGGAGGAAAGCAACCAAATTTCATGTTTTGTGCAACAGTGTTACCTAAGCACATATTCCATATCAGAGTTTGCATTAGGTAACGGGGACCCAAGGAAAAACACTCATTTGTGTCCTCAAGGGCACCCCCAGTGGGATAGGGGAGGCAGATGCATAAGCAGATGGGGGCACCAAGGTCTCTCTGTTCAGGGCTCCCAGGGACCCAGAGAAAGGGGTCATCCACCTAGGTGAAGCGTGGGGGCAGTTAAACATGGCTTCACAGGGGGCCGGATTTTGGATGGGGCCATGTAAAGTGAGGGGGGCTAGAGTGGAGGTGGGTGCCCAGCAGAAGGGCATCACGCCCGGACTGAGGGGACAAAACAGCCTGCGTCATTCCACAAACAATGAGTGGCTTGGTTAGAAGGCATGAATGAGGCCCCAGAGCAAGCAGGTGATGAGGACACGGGGGGGGGCGGGGGGGCTCTCAGCTGGAGAGTGACGCATTCAGCTCTGACATGAGGTGCTGATGGACATTGAGTGGGGATGTCTGATGAACTATTGGTTTTCTAAGGTGGAAGCTCTGGACAGAGGCTGAGCCAGAGATGGAGACTTGGGAGTTATTAGCTTAAGGACAGCAGTTAAAAATCCTGAGAGTGGGGGGCTTACCAGGAGAGTGAGCAGAGAAGACAGGGTTCAGGGCCGCCACCTCCGAGCGCTGGGTGGAAACAGAAGAGCCAGTGGCTATCATGAACCAGACCTGTGCTGGTCAGTACGATAGCCACCAGCCACACAGGGCCTATTTGGCCCTTGAAATGTAGCTCTCTGAGTTGAAATGTGTTGTAAGTATAGAATTCACACCAGGTTTCAGACTTGGTTCAAAATTCTTTTAAGTATAAAATATATCAATTTTTATATTGATTACATGCTGTAATGATATTTTAGATATATTGGGTTAAATAAGATGTATTATGAAAATTAATTCTACCTATTTCTTTTTTAATGTGGCTGTTAGAATATTTAAACGTATGCATGTGGCTCTCAGTGGACAGCGCTGACCAGACAGCAATCGTTCACGCCTCACGCTCAGCCCCTGGTCATCTAGCATGTACTACCAGTGCATGGGGAGCCCGGAAGAGGGGTGCCTGCCCCTTTGGCCCAGGGAATAATTACTGTTACTCTTCAGCTCCTCCAGATGGAGCAGGTGCGTCGGATCCCTGAGGAGTACTCTCTGGGGCGGATTGCAGAAGGCCTGAACCACCGCAACCCCATCCTGAAGGTGCTGTCCATCCGAGGCCTGGTCATCCTGGCCCGCAGGACCGAGAAGGTGAGCGGAGGGCAGAGGAGAGCCCGGCCCAGCCAGGCCTTGGGCTGGTGGAAGGATGGAGCTGGCCAACTCTCAGATGTGATGGCTGGAATCAGAGCCCATGTCAGTCCCTGCCTCAGTTGTCCCATCTGTAAAATGGATATCTCCTAATAATTCCCTACATACTTTATTTTTTTTAAGTAGTTTCCAATCCAGTATTTCACAATGGCCCTAAAGGCAGTGTGTATAGTAGGGGCTGGTGAATGCAGTCATTTTTACTGTTTTACAGTTTAGGAACCCAAGGCCAATATTGTTGTGGCATTGTTAGCATTTAAAAAAGTGCTTTGATTTTCTCTACCAGTCATTGTTGCAGCTTATGATGTATATAGTGGGATGAAAGGACAGGGCACAAAGCTAACTAACAATACAAGGAAGCGAGTAGACAGCAAAGGGCCTCAGGTATCCAGGCTAGGAAAGACTCAATGAGGCCAAAGTGGGCTTAGGGGAAAGCAAGCGCTTGAATGAGGGCATTCCAGGCAGAGGGGACGGCATAAGCAAAGGCCTGGGACTTATTTCTCCAAGTTCTCAGTGAATCAGAGGCTGGGTCTTCCACCTGTTAGCCTAGGTAGGAGCCCCCCTCCTAAATGCTCCTGCCCCTCAAACCGCCAAGCTGCGGGCACTCCTGCCCTCCGTGGTGAAGGGCCTGAAGTGCGTGGATGGGCTGCTAATGGTGGAGGCAGGCCACAACCTCAAGGCCATCTTCAAAGGGTAGGAACGGAAGCTGAGTGACAGCTCAGTCTATGTGGAGACGCTGCAGGTCCTGGGGCCACACTTCAGTGATGTAAGGAACCCTACTGGGATTGGGAGTGGGAGGGGTGCGGTCAGCACATGGGGGGTCGTTCTATACTACCCTGGGGGCTGCAATAGCTCCCATGGCCCGTTGGGACCTGGGCAGGGCCCAGTCAGCCCAGGGGAAGGGGCACCTTGCTCCCGGTGGTCCAAGTCTTTCCTTTTCTAGTTGGTTCTCACAAGGGAGCTTTTTTTGTAATTAAGTCTCCCAGGGGGTGCATTATTGGTCCCGGGAGAAGGGGCATTTGTTCACTTGGCACTAAGGCACCTTTAGGTGAGCAGGAGCCCTGGCTGGGAAGAGTGGATGGAGCTCTAGACCTAGGCTCTGGTGAGAGGGATGCCAGCCCCAGGTCAGCCCCACCAGGTGGCCTCCGCTCTTCTCTGCCTCTGGGCCGGTTGGGCCTGGAGAGCCCCATAGAATGAGTGGGAGGAAGGTCATGGTGCCCCCACGTGGAGCTCAAAGGCCCAGGCAGCCTTTTGGAGGAGGGAGCGTGCCTGAGCCTCCGGGTCTGTCCTAGTCACGGGAGGACGTGCGCTCCTCCTGCATCAACCTGTATGGCAAGGTGGTCCACAAGCTGCGGTCCCCCCGTACTCCGGCCATGGAGGAGCAGCTGATCAGTGCCTTAGTGCCCCTGTTGCTGACCGTGCAAGGGGGCAGTGCCAAGTGGGCCAGGTGCGTGTGCACAGGCCCTGGGCTTTGTGGAAACGGATCCAGAATCACTAACAATCTATTGAGGGAAGTCTGTTTTCCAAAGGCACCCATGTCAGGATTCCTCCTCAAAACAGCCAACGTCACTTGTCCATTTCAAAGAGGAATGGATTTTCCAAAATCCAGTTCCACATAACTTTTGTTTCTGGAACATGCTCTGGCTGTCCTGGAATTCCACAGCTCTGGTATTCTCTTCCTATCGGTTCCCAGAGCTGCGTGAAGACCTTGTTCCGCTGTTCTTGCTTCACGGCTTGGAAATTGCCAAAAAGAGCTTATAGCCGGAAGCCCTGGGACAACCAGCAGCAAACCGTGGACAAAATTTGCAAGTACCTTGTGAGTGATCCCAAGACTACAGTGGTTCCCTATGAGTATGTTGGAGGTGGGCAATTCTTTCCTTTCTTTTTACATCCTATCAGTTTCATGATCACCCACGATTTGTTGGCTTCTGAATGTTTATCACCATCTCTGACTTCTCTCCTCATGCCTAGTGCTCCCTCTCCAGTGGCTTACTGACACCTCTGAGCCACATGCACTGCAGGCTCAGCATGTCTGCTCTGAACTCTGGCCTTCCCGTTTCAATTCTGCTCTGTCCCTTTAGATCTGCAAAGCTGAAACCTAGAATCATCCTTGACTCCTTTATCTCCCTCACCTTCCATATTGCATCAGTCTTAAATATCCCAAATATCTCTGAATCTGTTTTCTGCTCCCATCCCCACTGTCATTGCCTGTAGTTTAGGTCATGGATGCGTCTCAGCTGGGCCATGGGTCCAGCCATCTACTGGGTCTCCCAACCTTTAATTTCATCTTCATGGACCATCCAGGTCACCAGAGCGCTCTGGTTAAAATACACGTCTGTCTGTGTAATATTCCTGCTTGAAGACTTTACTGGCTCCCTTTTCTGTAACAGTAGTTCCCAAGTGTATTGTCTATGACACCAGTCCTATTAGATATGCCCCACAGGGGAGAAAAGAAGTTGTAAGACAAGTAAGTTTGGGAAATACTGCATTGTCATCTTCTTCGCGGAGATTTGAAATGTCATCAGCTTATTAAAGGCTCTGAGATTTTCTATGCTGAGGAAATATTTCATGGTTGTTTATTTCATGTTTTCCCAAACTTATTTAACCACAGAACCTCCTTTCTAGGTAACAGCTGAGAACATCCTAAGTAAGGTAGGAGTGAGCCACAAACACACAGTCAAACGCTGCAGTGCCAGACATAGCCCAGTTCCTCCATATAACATTTGGGAAGCTTTGCCATCCAGTCCCATCTACCTTCCCTGTTGTCATGCACTGAGTTCTCCAGGATGCAGACTCTGAGACAGAAATTAGCATGCAAGAGGTTTATTAGGCGTGGAAGGGAGGGCAGGGAGCAGGAGTGCAGAGGGTGAAGTCAAGCTACGGTGTAGCTTCAGGGGAGGTCTCAGCCAACACTCTGTGAGATTCCCCAAATCGGGGCCAGGAGTCACTGGATGCCAGCCACCCTGGGAAGGGATGTGACCTTGGCCCAGCAGTTCTCTTCAGCTGAGACAATCCCCATCACTGAGGGAATAAATATTTCAAACCCAAAGGGAGATCTTGGCTTGGCATGCCAGCATCCCCTACACCAACCTAACAAAAATAGACAAAGTAACAGATTGCTACTAGGATTGAGAAAAAGGCTCAAATGCATTATCAGTAATGTTCAAAATCTCCTCAGTACGGAGCACAGTGTGGCGGCTGAGCGCTGGCACTTGCGGCTGGTCTATGCAGACACCATCAAGGACCTCCTGGCCAACTGTGCCATTCAGGACGGTGAGTAGCTGGGGCTGGGGAGGGTGCCTGGCCTCCTGCATGCCTCCCTCTGCCCTGGGAGCTGAGTTAGCCGTGCCCTCCAAAACTAAGATGGAAGAAGAACAACTTGGCTGTTCCTCATCTCTTCCTCCCCCGCAAAAAAAATAAGGCCCAGGAAAGGAAATGACTTGTCCAAGGTCACACAGCTAGTTGATCCAGAAACAGGACAAGATCATCAACTCCAATTCCAGGCTCAGTTCCTTCCCTGAAGGCTCAGAATACCCTTGACCCTGACCCCCACCTAACATAACTAGTCCCCCACCCCACCTCCAGTAAAGGACAGCAAGGGCTAAGCATAATGAGGGATGACTCGGGAATTTCAGGAACTAAGGGTGGGGGAAGGAAGGCTGAAGAAGTGGGTGGGACTCCCTCCTAGGTTCAGACCAAATAATGGCCAATTTGCTGAATTTACAGTTTTCCAGTTTTTATGGATATGTACACGAATATGTTATTTTTGAATGTAGTGAATGGCTGAATATAAATGTTATTCTTGTGAACACATTTGTTCCCCAAATTTACTGATTCTTCATATGAATATCCTTTCGCATTTAGTCAAGGAAGACAAATTTGTTCTTAGGAAAACCACTACGAATTTCAGTGTTTAATATGAGAATGTTACACTGAAACTGGGAATATTTCAAATCCCTTCGAAATCATTTTCTGTTATGCCAATACTGTATTTTGGGGTGTGGGGGCGTGTTCTTTCATCATTTCACCATGCCTTATTACGAGGATCCATTTTCTTGAGTCTATCCATAAGGAAGACCTGTACATTTGGAAATTCAGTGAGTAGGTCGCTTGATTTTTGACAAATTGGATTTTCCCCTCCTACCCCCACCTGTCCTCACCTCAGCAGGTCCTCTTGTAACTGTTTATACACCAGTTTTCAGCTTCAGGTTTCTTTGCGAAAGGGCTGTGCTGCTTTAAAAAGCCCTGGTCTAGGTGACCCCGGGCCTGCTGGCAGTGCTGTTCAAGAAGCCTGAGGGGTGATAAGGTGGTGAAGGCTGCGGGGTGGTGGCGGGGCTGGGCCTATGGTAGGAAGGCTTCTTGGAGGAGGTGGGCTGGTATGGGCCATGAAGGCCAGACCAGGTCTTTTTTATTAATTAATTAATTAATTAATTATTATTAGTTTCAGGTGTACAAAACACTGCAATAGTTATCCTTTTACTTCCCTTGCCCGTGGGGATGTATCAGTACAAATATTGCTCAGGGTAATGTCTGCAAATTTAGACCCTATATTTTGTTCTAAGATTTTTATGGTTTAAGGTCTTACATTTAAGTCTTTAATCCATTTTGAATTTGTTCTTGTATATGGCGTAAGGAGGTGGACCATTTTCATTTTTTTTGCACATATCAGTCCAATTTTCCCAGCACCGTTTATTAAATAGACTATCTTCACTCCAATGTAAATTCTTGCTTCCATTGTCATAGACTAACTGTCCATATATGCATGGATTTATTTCTGGACTCTCTATTCTGTTCCATTGATCTATGTGCCTGTTTTTATGCCAGTACCATACTGTTTTGATTACTGTAAACTTGTACTATGTTTTAATGTCTGGTAGCATGATACCCTCGACTCTGTTCTTATTTCTCAGGATTGCCGTGGCTTTTGGGGACTTTTTTGGTTCCATATAAATTTTGGGATTATATTTTCTATTTCTGTGAAAAACGCCCTAGGTAGTTTGATAGCAATTGCATTGAATCTATATATTGCTTTAGGCAGTATGGACATTTTAACTATATTAATTCTTCCTTTCCATGAGCATGGTAGGTATTTCCATTTGTTTGTATCTTCTATTTCTTTCTTCAGTGTCTTCTAATTTTCTGAGTACAGATGTTTTATTTCTTTCATTAAATCTATTCCTAAGTATTTTATACTTCTTGAAGCCATTGTAAATGGAACTGTTTTATTAATTTGTCCTTCTGACAGTTTATTATTGGTATATACAAATGCAGCTGATTTCTGAATATTGATTTTGTATACTACTACCTTACTGAATTTGTCAATCAATTCCAATAGTTTTTTGATGGAGACTTTGGGGTTCTCTATAGTATCATGTCATCTGCATATATGACATTTTTACTTCCTCCTTACCGATGTGGGCCTTGAAGGCCACCCAGACCTTGATACTTGTTGGGATTGTGGGGGAGGGGCCTAAAGGGAAGGGGAGCCCTGACCGCTTCCCCCCACCCTGCGCACAGCCACCCTGATCCTGAGGCAGCCTCCGAGGGTGAGTCGGAGAGCAGGGGAGAAGATAGTGGGTCTGGACGTGGTCATGCATACCTGTGTGGATGTCCTTTGGTGTGTGTGTGTGTGTGTGTTTTGGTGTAAGACTATGTATGTATAGGCGCGTGAGTGTGGTGTGCCCCAAGCCTGAGGGGCACACCTCTGGCACCTGACAGCTGAGCACATTCCAGCCCTATTGGCTCTGTGGCCGTGGGCAGGTTATTTCTGAGTCTCATCCCTTCCTCTACATAAGAATACCTGCTGCCGGGCTTTTGTAGGGTTAAACTCGTAGTACATATGAAGCACTTAGCGTAGTGCCTGGTACATGGCAGGCGCTCACTGAATATTCAGCACAACCCATGAATGATCACACGCCTCCAAGTGGGGTGTGTGCACCTGCACAGACATGTAAAGAGACACGTGGGTCTTTGTGCTCAGTGGGTGTCTATCCATGTGTCTGTGCATGGAGGTATGCCCACAGGTGTGTGTCTGTGCAGGTCTTTGTTCCTGTGTCTGCACAAGTGTATGCATTTGCCTGTGTACGTGTCTATGTGTGCCTGTGTGTATGTGCGTGCGCGCGCACACTCGCACACTTTGGCCGGGCCTTCCTGCTCTCCTGTGGTCCCTGCTGAGCAGTGTACGGGCTGAAGTGTCCCTCAAGCATCTGCTTGGGGAGGCTGAGGCAGGGAGGGCTGGGCCAGAGTCGCTGTCACTCAAGGAGACACTGTGACGCTCTTGGGCTCTGAGTTCTGGGCCTTCCCACAGGAGCGTGGAACTAGTGCACCAGGTGGACGAGGATGATGCCATCTACCACGTCATCAGCCCTGCCCTCGGCGGTGATGCCAAGCCCCAGGACTTTGTGATCCTGGCCTCCCGGCGGTAGCCTTGTGACAATGGGTGGGTGCCTGCCTGCTGTGGTGGGACGTGGGCGGGCTCCCAGAGAGGGGACAGCAGCTTAGAGTCAGCGCTGTGCTTCCTATTGGCTGTGGGACCCCAGGTACCACTTGGCTTTTCCTGTGGGTAAAACAGGGGACAAGGGATCACACCTCCCCTCTGGTCACTCATGCTCTAAACCAGGAGTGTCTGTCCCTGGGGTGGCAAGGCCATTTCTCACATGGTACCTACTTGGTGTCCATCCTCTGAAAGGCTCATGTTAGTGGAAGGGTGGCAAGTCGGCCAGCTGTGCCCCAGTGAGGACAAATGGCCTCATTTCTGCTGGAAATAGGCACAGCAAGATAAGGCACGAAAACTCCAAAGCCCACCACCACAAGTGTCTGCAGTGGAGGGCTTTTCCACAAAATCCCCAGTGAAGTCACACTGGCTTCTGATGAATTCAGTGCTGCTCACACCACATGGGTGACCCCTCCCTCCAGCCTGGCCCAGAGACAGGCGTGGGGCCTAAGAGTTTATGAGCCTCAGACTCTGGTGTCAGTGCGAGGGGGCTCAGGAGCCTTGGATGGACATGATGGGCTCTCAACTTCTCTCTGTGCCCCTCCCTGCCCTTCTGTTCCAGGGATCCCTATGTCATTGCACTCAGGTCAGTTACGCTGCCCACTCACCGTGCTACGCCAGAGTATAGGCGCGGGGAGACCCTCTGCTCAGGCTTCTGCTTCTGGCGCAAGGGGGAGCAGTTGACAAAGGTGAGGCCGTGACCCCTTTCCCATCCTCCTGGACCCACCCCAAATCCACATTCATGTACAGAGCTCAGTGCTGTCTGGCTCACACAATTCCAGCCCTTGGCCCCATCCCCTGCCTGCCAGCAGGCTCTCTTCTAAGTTGGGGGAACCTAAGAGTGTCAGGCTGAAAGTGAGATCTAATCTCACTGTAATTAAGATCTCATCTGTGTAGAGTAAGTCCAAGGCCACTACAGGGTCTTGGAAAAGCTCTGGACATTCATTATTTACGTACACACCCCTATCATTCTAGGAAGGCTTTAGGTCGTTCTCAGGGCCCATCGAACTGTGCAGGGAGGAGGCTGAGAATGCGCCAGGGTGGGGATACGCAGCTCCCCTCAGCTCACAGCTGCTGCTAGGGCTCTAAGACTTGCCCAGGTAATATACTTTCAGGATGATCCCTGGGCTTAGTTCTAACTTGTCTCTAAGGCCCTAACACGCCTTCTAAACTGGATTCCATACTGGGCTCTGGAGACCCAGTCCCTGTCTGCCAGGGTCTCTGGCTGGTTGGGGAGGCCCATGGTGCAGTGTGTGTGGTGACAGAGGGAAGCTAAGGTTGTGAGCACCCAGAGGAAGGGGCCGGGACACCTGCTGGACGTCACGCCTGCCGGTCCTGTAGCCTTCTAAGACCCCAGGCTGCTGCCGTCCCCGCAGGCAAGCAGGGCTCCCTCCCCACTACCTCCTGTCCCCTGGGCTCCCACCCCTCCCCAGCCCAGCTGCCCTGAGTGTGGCCTTCTGTCCGGCAGGTGTCCTACTACAACCAGGCCACTCCGGGCTTTCTCAACTATGTGACCACCAACGTGGCTGGCCTCTCCTCCGAGTTCTACAACACATTCAAGTCCTGTGAGCAGTTCCTTCTGGACAACCGGAATGATCTGGCCCCCAGCCTCCAGACCCTCTAGGCGCGCTCAGTGGCCACCTCACTCCCACTCCATCCTGCCAAGGACACATGTGCAGTGCTTTGAGAAAGGCAGAGCCATTTATTTCTTCCTGCCTCCCTAATGGGAAGCTTTGACCCCAGGGGTCCTTTCATTCACTGGGTGGTCATTCTGCCAACATCTGCCAACAAGTCTTTGCGGTAACTCTGGGGTAGCCTGTAGTAGACCCGGGTTTTGTCCACGGCCCTGGCTGCGAGCAGTGCTGTCCGCACAGAGGCATAGCTGCCTCCCGTGGAGCTGTGTTCCACTGTGACGGTGGCCCGGGGTGAGGCCGCCAGTAGCCTGGCCACAACTCCAGCCATGCTCCGGCCCAGCGGCCCAGCCTGCAGCTGGAAGGACACAGGTTGCCAGAGACCCTGGCACAGCTCCAGCATGTCTGTGAGCAGCTGTTCCTCATAGCCACTGCCCAGCACCTTCTCAGGCCAGCCTGGTGCCACTGTCACATGGGGGAAAACCTCGGCCACAGCTTTAAGCAACTCCTTGCCAGCCATGTGGTCAGGGACCGCAAAACTCCCATGAGAGACTGTTGCACCGATCCATACAGGCCAAGGAAGGTCGCCCACTTTGGAGATGTGGGCCAGCAGAACCAGAGTTGGCCGAAGTGCTTTCGGCTCTGCTATGTGCAAATGAATGCCCCAGCGTCCAGATTCTGTGGCCAGTTGCAGCAGGCATGACTCCAACAGGATGACAATGCCACCTGAGACACGTACTACGGGCGTAGCATCCCTACCTGCAAGCTTCACGACGCCAACGTTCAGCAGGATCATGCCTTCGTCTGGAAGAGGCAGTGGAGGCAACAGTGTCTGGAGTTCAGTTATCATGTGGGTGTCAAAGGCCCTTGTTAAAGGGGTGGAGGGGTGGTAATGGGTGGCCTAGCAGGAGGAGCTAGTGCCTCTTCTGTCTAGGACAGCGGTTCTCAACCTGTGGGTCGCGATCCCTTTGGGGGACGAACGACCCTTTCAAGGGGTTGGCAGGTACTTGTATGTGGGCGTATCTGCATGTGGGCCTGGAGATGGATAGAGGAGCGGTGTCTTGGTTTTTAAGACCATCAAAAAATATGTGTTTTCCGATGGTCTTAGGTGACCCCTGTGAAAGGTTGAGAACCACTGGTCTAGGAACTGTGGACTAGGTCTGGGCTCTAGGTGGAAGGGCTGCTTTGTAAATGTGCCTGGGGCTCATCAGAATGACGTGAGAAGCAGCCCTGTGGCCGTACCTGCCTCACAGTGTGGCTGAGGGCTCAAAGGTGCTGGGCTGAAGGCCAGGAGCCCCATGCCCTTAGCAACACTGTCTTCCCCCACCTCCTATCCCTGTGTTGTCGTGGTAACAGAGTCCCTGCCCCAAGCAAAGGAAAGCCCCACTGTTTAGCCAGGAGCACAGGGGCTGCAGGTAGACCTCACCAGGGAGTTGCATTGTTGGTGTTATTTTGTTGACCTCGAACTCAGGAACCAGCCACATCACACTCAGACCATCACCCCTGGGGAGCTGGAGAAGAGGGATCAGGCTGCCCCCCGAGTAGTAGCTTCGCTTCCGTGTGGCATTCACTGTGGGGCCCCAAATAGCCAAGATGAAGTGGCCGCCATTCACAGAGTGCCTTCTGTGTGCCACGGCTCTACATGCATTCTCTCTAAGCCTCACAACAACCTACCAGGTAGCTGTAATTTCCCAATTTGTAGATTACAGGAAGTGACTTGCCCAAGGTCCTACAGCCAATCAGCAGAGTTGCTGGGATTGGAACCTCCCCCTCACCTAGATGGCTCCCAGGGCAGGAGTGTTGACTCTGATGGGTTCCCTATGAGATGGCTTAACTGCATGGCCTCCTAGGTTGGGAATGAGGGCTTTGAACAAGGGAACGGGGAGCATCTGGACCACTGATTAGCGGGCAGAGCAGAGGGGCTGCTCTCTGAAATGTTAGAGTAACCCACAGAGGAACTACGCTGCAAGAGAAAGTAATAGGGTTTGGAATTTTCTGGGTTCCAGTCTGAGCTGTGCCGTGTACAAACTGAATGACTGTAAACATTCCTTAACTGCTCTGAACCTAAGTTTTCCAATCTATAAACTGGTGTCTCTGCTTCACGATATGAAGCTTAGCATATGATACCAGGGGCTGGCACACAGTAGGTACTTAAAATGATTACTTCCCCCCATTTCACACAGGGTTGCCCCCTTCCGATACCCTACACTTCCCGCTCTGCTCCACTGCCCTGGGCAGAATCCAGCTCCACTCCCCTTCCCCGCCCTCCCAAGACCACTCCCTACTGGCAAGCTGCTTGAACTGCGAAAGGACAGGCTCGA
>NW_017733361.1:35776-53449 GCF_001890085.2 Hipposideros armiger | reverse complement strand
GTTCTGTTTGTAACTGGCAGAGTAAGTTTTGCCAGGGCAGTCTGAGAGGGAGAGCTGTGGAGAGAGAGGGGTAAGAGAGGACTGGCAAATGGAGTTGTGTCAGGGCAGAGTCTGATGGAGACAGCTGCAGAAGATCTTGGAAGTTACAGGCAAAGGGAGTTTTGCCAGGGCAGAGCCCAATAGGGACAGCTGCACGGATGAGAAGGAGTGCTGGGGATTTATATGTTTCTAAGCAGAATGTAGGGTGCCTGTCAGCTTAGTGGGGGAGGGGGGAGGCTGCCATTACAATTGTCTTCTGGGAAGTGTCCTGTTTCCATCTATGATGGATGTCAGCATGTAGGGGGTTGCTGTTGCAATTGGGAACTGTTCTGTTCCTACCTATGATGGATGTAAGGTGATTGTCAGTTTGCAGGTTCAGTGCTAGTCTGGGGATTCAGAACAAAGTGGTTAATGTTTAGCTCATTCCTGTTAGCCCACAAGCTCACTCCTGTAAACTCTTGGCCTGTCCCATCCTGCCAGCTCAAAAGCCTACTCCTATTAACTCTTTATTTATCTCATCATTCATGAACTATAACAATAACATTTTTAAGGATAAGATAGATTTGAAAACCTAGGTCATAAGAGCTTTGTAAGAAATAATGCAGAAAACTATACTTGACAATTAATACACATTGTTTTTGAATTACATATAAAAGTGAAAGAATTAAACACTATGGAACTGTATAAAAATGTATAATAATTGAACATACTGGGGTTTATCATTTAGATAGAAGTCAGCTGTAAGAGAAAACTTCCTCAATCACCAAATGTACTTACAAGTATTTCTGTCAATCACAGGACTATCCAGAATCAAGAAATACAGGGTCAGTGCAGCCTCTCAACAATGCAACCAGGGAAGTAAGGCTCTTGCATTTGTTGCTGCAGCATTACAGGTGTCCAGGTAGAGGTGGGACATAGATCTATAGAGGGACAAGATGCTTCCTACAGAAATCACATGTTAGAAGAAGCGTTGAAGATGAGGGCAGGTGACAGCATGAGAAAATATCACTGAGAGTAGCAGCCAGAAAGAGTGACCTGAGGGACAGCAGACGCTACAGGAAAATGCAAAGATCTGTGTGAACTGGAAAACCAGAAGGTCCACGATGGGGGAGGCCCTGGAGCACTTTGTGGAATGTGCCAGCTAAGAGGGAACTACCATCACACATGTGGTTCTTTGGGGCTGTTCCAGATGGGCAGAGCCGGGAGTGAGAAGAATGTGCTGTAACTCAGGCCCACTAGGTCCCCACACATCTCTGTCACCTGACACTACAGATCTGAGTCATGGCTTCATTTCTCCCTCCCAACAATAATGCATCTTCCTCTTCTCATGACTTTTACCTCAGAACCACAAACAGAAGGATAATGGGGTATAGTTCCCACTTCACCCAAGCTGACGACACAATTCCTGGAACCATCTGGACACCAGGGTTCATCATTATGCTACGAGTTCTTTCTTCATAACTCAATGTATCAAATCTAATCTCAAACCAGGATCAAGGACAACAAGGAGCTCTCAAAATAGGACATAATCAGATGAGACACTCCATGTCTAAAATCTTTCCGCAATTACTAATTTCTGTGCAGAACACAGATGTGGAATTACTAGAATCAAACAAGTGTGGAACATAGGCTTTCAGTAATGAAGACTGCAGGGGAGGGTAAAAATTGAGTTAGAACATGCTAGTATCTGCAGCCATGCACAAGAAAAGGAATTTCAACAACACAGGTCTCATATCACAATCACATATTAGGAACATTAATGAAAACTTAGAATAAAAAAATTTTTGTCTAAATTTATGTTAAGTCACAGATAAAGAAAACGACTTATAACCCCTAGGTCCAAAAGGCACTGTAATAAAAATGAAACAAGTTTTATATAACTATATAGATTTATAAAGTCTTTTGTAAAACTATATAAAATGTTATACTTTTATATAGCTATTTAAAGTCCCATGTAGCAAAAAGTATGTGGTAAAGACAAGAAGAAACATGAAGGATATTTATCATCTTCAGTATTCATGTCGACAACATGAGCTAGAAATTCATACACTGAGATCCCACTTAAGGATGAGGCACCTACCAAGAGAAAACCAAATTTTAATTATTGAAAGAAATCTTTCCTGCTGAATTTTTGTAGAATATATGTGCTATACCTGAAGTCTTCCCACAAATTTTCCATTACTAAGTTTTCTCTCCAATGTTTGCTCACATTCACAACAAGTTTTTGAGGAGACAAAGGCTTTCCCACAGTCCTTATAGTCAGTTTCACACCTATGTATGTCCTCACGTGGGTTTGCTGGTTTGTGTGATACCTGAAGGCTTTCCCACATTCCCAACATTGCTAAAATCAAACCAACGAATTAAAAACAGCCCCAAGGCAACCACAGTACGCCTCAGAGAGGACAAACCCCCCAGCCCACGTACAGGTGGGTCCCCCTTTCCAGGCTCTGTGGCTTCTCTCAGCACAACCAGCTCCTACTGGGTGGCTCTTGGGGTTGGAGGCCACCTGCAGATGGAGGTGACCTGCAAGACCCCACTGCACCTGCCTCCACCTCCCACAGACTTAGTTTTGGGCACAGCTTATCCCCTCCCAGATGATGCACCTGCTTCAAGCACCAGAGGTCATTAGGATGAGGAGGTGACTCTATCCCAGAGTGTGAATGAGACCCCACAGAATCACCGGTCCACATGTGTACAAGGATAAAGTGCGGGAGGGAATTCTAGGGACATTTATGGTTTAAGTAACCGCAAAATGCTTATTCCTGTCAGAAAACAGATTACCAGTTCACTACTATCTTCAGGATAAGAAACTGTAAACCTGTTATTTGTAACAACGTTACTTTGTACATGTAACAATTTATAATTAGAATAGAACACATCTCACATTACATGACACCATTTACTGAATTTGCATTAATCTGACTCCAGAGTATTAACAGGATATGGAGCAGGATCACATGGTGTCACAAACTCTGTACCTTGTATGGAGGAGCCAGTAGTATTGTAATAAATCCTTGAATCCATCTCTGCATTTTCTCTGCAATTTCCCCACCATTGTAATGGAAGAGAAGACATCCTGGAGACACTTCTCCCATGACATACCAGACTAAGCCCCAGAATAAGATGAATCAGAACAACACAGGTGAACGATCCACAAGTCGTGTGCCCAATGCTTGGAAAGGCCGAAACTGAAAATGTCAGGGTTTGGAGCAAGGAAAGGTTTATTCATCCAAAAGACATGAACCAAGAAGATGATGGGAGACCTACTCCTCCAATCCCCCTTACAGAAGTACAAAGCTCAGGCTTCTTTCATGTCTAAGGAAGGGGTCATGAGAGGGGCAAGATGTGATTGACCCCACAGACAGCTAGATGCCAGCAGGGGTCCGAGGAAGCCTGTGCCAGTTGATGTGAGTCTGGTCACGAGGTTCCTGAAAATCATTGGGAAACGATCATTATTCTTGTACATATTTCGCGCATCTCCTTGGGAGATGCACCTTCTGGTAAGGGGTTGTTTTTGTAAACTTCAGGCTGAAGCAGAATTCCTGTAACGACCAGCATGTCCATATGCCAGACTCAGCAGGAGCTGGTAGCCTGAAGGCCACGGGGACAACGCAGGCTGCACAAGTGAAGTCTGAGAGGCCAAGCATTCCACTCTGGTATAAAAGGACAAAGCTTTCTTACATTGTTTGTTGGTCTGCTCTTATTGGAAATTGTAAATGCAGGTCTTTCCTTACCTTTCATGTAATCTGCCTAGAAAACAAAGATTCTATGTTTTATCAGGTCTTTGATGACTTAAAAACACTGAGTCTTCTCTAGTTTTTCTCATGTAAAAAAGGTTTTTTACAACTATGTAATCTTTTGTACATACTAAATTTCATGGGACGTACCATTAAGTAAGAAATGATGCTATGGTTAAGAGCTCGCTCAAGAGTGCGAGCTCTGAGCAACAGGGTCACTGGTTTGATTCCTGGCCCAAGCCGAGCTGCTGCTGAGCTGCTAACAGGTGGCAGGATGGCTCAGCTAAAAAAAAAAAAAAGTAGTGATGCTAAACTCACTTTAGAGTATATGTAGGAAATTTCCAAAACTCTGATATGACATAGTATGTTATCATTTGTAATTTAAAAAGGCAAGTTATGAAAATAATCAAATTTCCTTCTCACCTACATTATAATGACTTGTCACCAGATCTTTCACCATGACCATTTTTAAGTCCTTTGTCAATTGCAGACAGGTATTGTTTTACTCTGAGGCTTAGACAAGAGATCTTCCTGCAGAAGTGCTTCATCTTCAAAGAGATTTGTGGAGACATTGACAAGTACAGAAATCTGATAAATGAGAGCAATTTGCCTTCACCTGGTGGGGACAATAATAAGCCTTTCAGGTGCTTCCACGAGGCTCCTGGCGCAGCTCCACACTGGGACTCAGGTGCTAGCCTCACACCTGTCTTGACTTGCCAGCATCAGTAAAATGGGCCCATTACCTTGAGGATGTCATCTTCACACGTGAAGATATCTCTGCTGCAGGACACGGCAGGCTTTGTTGGAACACCTGGGAGGGAGAAGATGGGCTGTGAACCCCCAGAAAATTCGAGGCACAGGCACTGCTGTGAGGTTTGGAAATCTTTGGTCAGCTGAGAAGTGTGCTGTCCCAGAGGCTGTTAGATCAGGTGCAAACCTATCCAGCCCCTGAAAACATGAAAGGGGTGCAAGCTTCAAGATTTTGGGGGTTGGGACGGCTTTTATTCCCCACCTGGCGCAGTACCTCTGTCTCTGACATCACCCAGCAAAGAAACTGCACAGCTATAGAACTGGGGATAAGAGCAGTGAGCCACCTTTGAGAAGAAAAGCAAAACTGGAGAAGCTGATTAAAGCTCTGGGCATCTCCCAGGCAGGGCTGCCATTTGGGTTCCGTGTGTGTGACTCCAGGAGGTATGTGCCAGGCACGGTGGCAGAGACAACAGAAGACGGAGCCCTAGGAGGGATCCCAGCTCTGGAGGGAACAGGAACCTGGTATATGCCCACACAGGAACAGCTCCCAGCAGTGCCCACAGCACTCCTCCAGGCGGAGCCTCTCACAAAGGCATGAACCGCAGAATTCACTGGGCGCAAGGCAGAGCTGTCTGGCTGGTGATCCATTGGGAGCCCTGGAAGGTCATCCTTTGCACTGATGACGGGGCTGCTTAAAGGGATCGATCTAGCAGTTTGGACAATGGGAAGTCGAGGGGTGGATGATCATGTGTGACTTGTGGGGTCAGGACATGCGAGGGACATATGGGTTCACCTCCAATATCTGAGGTGGTCCTCACTCTCTTCCATGTCCTGGGTTCATGAGGAACTGACACCTCCTGGCCATCTGTAAGCTGATGTCCTGGCCCAGGAACGAGCCCTGGAAGCTGACCCTTCAGTAGATCCAGCAAATTTGGTGCATACAAAGGGTGACTGCCAGTGCCCTGCGGGGATGACATATAGCCAAGGATGCCGACAGCCCTTGAAATAAAGTGATTTGACTAGAGCAGTAACACCATTTACCATTTCCTGTGTGTTCTAAACAACACCCAAGACAACTGCCAGAAGACCCCAGGTCCAACAACCAGAGTTCCCAAACGGTGAGGGAATGGCAAATTGATGTATCAGACCCCTCCCTGTGAATATACCATGTAGATATACTCTTGTTGAATACACAGTTACCAGAGGTCACATTTCACAGCACATGATGTTCAAGACTAGGAAAAGAACATGACATTGAATGGAGGTTCCATCTCCACTATAACCCGACAGTAGCAGGACCATTATAAAAAAATCATAGAATAATAAAACAAGAGATTAAATGAACAGTAACACCACGTTGACCAGTTGCACTAAAGTACTGTCCTATGATGCCATACATTTGAATGATCAACCACAAGGGCCTATTGCCACAGTGACCTAATGGACAACACAGAGGTACATAAAAATACAAAAACCTATGCAAACCTGACAGCAAAAGAAGGTCCATGATGGGGGAGATTTTGGAATATTGTGTGGAAGGTGCTGCCTAACAAGAAAGTAACATTAACCATATGTTTCCTTGGGGCTGTACCACATAGGAGAACCATGTGTCAGAAGAGTGTGCGATAACTCAGGCCTAATAGGTCTCCAGACACCTCAATCTCCTGACAGTACAGAACTGAGTCATGGCTTCTTCACTTCTCCCTTCCAAACCTCATGCATGTGCTGCTTCTCAAGACCACAAACAGAAGGACAATGGGACTTAGTTTGCCACCTCACCCAGAATGACAACACAATTCCGTGGATACTTGTGGACACCACCTCTTATCTTCATGCCACAAGGTCTCTCTTTTAACTCAATGCATCGTGTCCAATGCCCAACCAAGATCAAGAACAATAGGCAGAGGCAAAATTAGGAACATCATCAGCTGAGACTATCCTCTCTGAAATCTTTCCACTACTATTAAGTTCTGCGAAGAACACATGAGTGGCATCCACCAGCAACAAAGGTGGAACACACGTCTTTCAATGACAAAGATGGAAGGGAAGGGTAGAAATCGAGTCTGAAAACTCTGGTATCAGCATCAGTGGACCAGAACAGGAATTTCAACAATATAGGACTCGTATCATGATCACACCCTGGAAACATAATAGAAACTAAGAATCAAACAATCTTTTCTCTGGGCCGGCCGAGTGGCGCATTGGTAAAGAGCTGGCTTGGGATGCCAGAGGGCCCCGGTTCAGATCCCACATATGAGGGCCAGTGACACTGCCCTCTACAGCTAAGATGCTGAACAACAGCTCAACCTGGAGCTGGGCTGCCGTGAGTCACCGGCACCAGCATAGGCTGCAGCCCCTGCTGCAGTGAGCTGCCATGGGCTACCGTGTGTAGTCAGCAGCCGCCATGAGCGGCCGTCCAGAAGCCAGCGACTGATCTGCCTCGCTTGCCCAAGAAGAGCGCAATGATGGTGCCAACTTGGGCCAGTGAAGCAACGTCCTCCACAACTAGACTGAAGGACAAAAGGACAGCAACTCGTCTGTTCCCCTTCCCCCAATTCCCCAGCACTGTTCCCATCCCCCCAATTCCCCAATAAAAATCTTTTAAAAAAAAGTACTTAAAGGGCTGGCTGGGTCGCTCAGCTGGTTAAGAGTTAGCTTAAGAGCATGAGTTCTGAGCAACATGGGCCAGTGATGCTGCGCCCAGGGCTGAGCTGCCACTGAGCTGCCAACAAGTGGCAGGATGGCTCAGCTGCTGAGAGCACATGCTCCTTACCCACAAGACTGCCTGTTCTATGGTGGACTGTGGCCTCCCTCAACTAAGACTGAACTTGGCACCTTGCACTGAGCTGCCACCCGGGTGGCTCGGTCGATAGAGCATGCGCTGTTAACAACAAGGCTGCAGGTTCGACTCCCACATGGGATGGTGGCTATGCCCACCCACAACTAAGATTGTAACACAGCACCTTGAGCTTAAAGACCACAAGAGCTTAAAGGCCACAAGATGGCGACTGGCGCCCTCCACAACTAAGATGGAAGAACAACAACTTGGCTAGTTCCCTCCCCAATTCCCCAACAGTTTTCCCCTCCCCCATTTCCCCAATTTTTTTTTAAAAAGTACTTAAAATAGTCGAGGTTATGTGCTAAAAGTTAAGCTGTTTGTACTTATTTAAAATAGACTGAGAACTATTTTTGCTTGGTTTTTTTTTTTCTGGAAACTCACTAAAGGTGGTATTCTCTGCTCATTGTCTTGTCTTCCATAATAACACTTTGAGCTGTGAATATGGGCAACTTGCTTTTCTGTGATAGTTCTTATGTGTTTTTCTCCGGTGTCTCCGGGTGGGGTCTCTGCAAGGAGTGAGGTAATGGGCCTCTGTGTTTTACCTACTGTTGGGAAAGGGTCTTTCTTTCCATCATCAGATGTTCTCCAGTGAACATGTCTTTCCCACGTCTTTCCTCAGATTCTGCAGGGTCCCGCTTATTCCTCAGATGTTAAAGGTGGTCGTGGGGACACCCATGGATTAGGACACACTTGGCCTTTATCTTCAGGTATTATGATGTTGTCCCTTTGAGGTGGTATTGTGATAAATTATAATTGGTTTCATAGTGTTTAACTGTACAGTACAGTGTGTGTAGAAAGTGCACAAGCAACTGCACAGCCACCTACGCAACCTGAAGAGTCCATCCTATAGGGACAGCCAGGCCAGACCTGGACCAGGCCTCACACCAGACACCCCACTTGAAGTGACTCCCCAGACAGGCCTCCTGTCCGGGTGGATCACACGTGTGTGCTCCCCAAAGACAGTAGATTCATTTCTGCATATTTTTGAGTCCACTCAGCTTCACACTAAATGTCTGATTCTGTCAGATTTCTATTGTTCACAGTACTGTACTTTCCCATGGAATGGTTGCTCACTCACTTGTGTTGTTCCGTTGTGTACCCTAATGGGGCTTTACTATTTTCATTTCTTGGTTCCACTGGTGGTGTCCACAGGGGTGGCTTCAAGATCTCATTTGTGGGCAGGCCGAGTGGCACATTCATTAGGATGTCAGAGCTTCTGACGCCAGCTCTGAGCAGCAGGGCTCTGGTTCAGATCCCACATTGAGGGCCAGTGACGCTGCGCCCTCTACAGCTAAGATGGTGAACAACATCTTGACCTGAAGCTGGGCTGCCGTGATTCGCCAGGGATGGCATAGGCTGCAGTGGGGCTGGCCAACAGTGGGCGGGAGCTTTCATGAGCTGCTGTGAGCAGTCGTCCAATGGCCGGTGAGCAACTACCTCACCCAGGAAGAGCGCAATGATAATACCAACATGGGACAGTGAAGTGACGTCCTCCACAACTAGATTGAAGAACAAAAAGACAGCAACTTGTCTGTTCCCCTTCCCCGATTTCCCAACGCTGTTCCCCTCCCTCAATTTCCCAATAAAATCTTTAGAAAAAAAAGTATCCCAAGTGCTTCTAACCACAGTATTCTATATCTTGTGCCTTTGGATGTCGTAGTCTCATCTTCTCAATATTTCCCACACTAGACCCGTGTCCTCCCCAAAGCCATGTTCCATGTGTGCTCTGCTGTTTCATGGCTGTTCTTTTGTAACTGGACCCAATCCTGACATACATCCCAAACAGGTTTGGGTGTCAAGGTGATATCAGATGCACCAAGAGGATAATAAAATATTGGGTTGTCGGAAAAAGACATGATGTATTTTTTCTATGTTTTTCATTGCAAAAATGCGTCATGACTTTTCCGACGACCCAATAGTTGTCAATCTGGGGAGATCGAGTCAGGTGTGAGCTCCTGCAGGAGGCCAGAGGAAGAGTGGGAGGGACTGTGTTATGACCGGGGTGTGAGGTTTGACCTTCCCCGACTTTGGGGTCACAGGACATGTGTCACTTGTGGGCTCCTTATCAGTTTGCCTGAAGTGGCCCAAACAGGATGGAGGGAGGGGATCTGAGACTGTTCCCAGTCAGAGCACAGATCACATCACAGATGGAGCCAGTCTCTTCATTAGAATTCACCCTGATGTTGTCTCAATGGATGATATATGTTCGTTCATACACAGAGATTCAGGTAAAAGCCCCAAACTGAAGGCCTTTCTCTGAAAGCAGAGGGCAGGGAGGGACTGAAGGATGAGGCTGCCACTCCCATCTGGGAACCAGCAGAGTGTATTAAGAAAAGTGACACTTGAGGCACGTCCCAGAGTGCTGCAGGATGACGTGGGTATTCTCTGCCCCGCTTGGCAGGCACCAGAGAATTCTGTGGGGTGAACAGGGGAGGTAGTCACGGGTACTAGTGCATGAATGCCATCAGGTGTGGAAATTAGGGGACATGTTGTGTGGGTCAAGACAAAGCCTGTTCTAGGAGCCAGCATGTGGTAGGAGGCAGGGGAGGGGGCTCATTCCTGTCACAGTGACATTGGTCACCATCAGACTGTCTCTGAGGGGTCTGCTGTGAGCAGTCTCCATTCTGGCCCAGGTCCAGCTCTGAGGTTTTACTGTGCTTACACCAAGGAACATTGTCCTTCACATGCTTCGTCATTTAATTGAATTTATATGACTTAGTGTGGATTTTTAGTCAAGTGCCCACCAGGACTTATCTTAGTGAGGACCAGCAGGCGTTGGAACATGCTCCTCCCAGGGCTTTGGAGAGAGGCAGGAAATATGTCAGGAGCCTGGGCTCAGTTCTAATGTTTCAGCACCATATTGCCTGGTGTAATGTGCTGTGTCACTGTTGAGGTGTTCTGGAGCCTGTCATTGTCCCCTCCAGTGGTGGGAGAGATTGGATATAAATAAAGAGAAGGAAAACTTGGAGCTGAGGGTTATTGATGAATAAATGTGTATGATGAGGGGACCCCACTTTTCCAACACCTGGAAAGAGGCTCAGAGCAAGAGGGCGTGTCCTGTCTTAGCTCAGTTACATCAGATGCTCAAAAGGGTGCAGCCGTGTTTTGCTGAGACCACAGCTGTTTCTGGAACCTGAGAAGACCAAGGAGAAGCCTGCAAATCTGAGTGTCATTCATCCTGGTAGACATTTTCATGTGATATGGTGACAGACTGGATGGTTACCCATGACTGAATGAGATTTTAAAAATATGTCACTATCCTCAACGTTTTGCTGTAAGGACTCCATGTTCAAAGACCAAGGGTGGACTGTGACATTGTGATATAAGAAATATATATATATATATATATATACACATATATATATGTGTGTATATATATATATACACACATATATATATATTTTATCATTCAGATAACAAAATGTGTTTCTCATATCTGTTTTGTTGGTCCACAGTTCTTGCTCACAGCTCCCAAAATCCTTGGAATTTCTTATAGTGTTGACAGTACTGAAGGTGCCCTTTGTTATGTTAATGAGGTGACTTTTGGAAAGCCCCTGAGGATGGGGCTGGTTTTCAGTGGAGCCAACATGTGATTAGAGGTTCAGAACTTCCAGTCTTACCCCCTGAGCTCCAGGGAGGGGTGAGAGCAGAGAGATTGAGTTCAGTTTGATGACCAATGATGTAACAAATCATATCTAAGTCATAGAACCTTTATTAAAACCCAAAGCACTAGGTCAGAACAGCTTCCGGGGTTGGTGAACACTGGCAGATGTGGGGAGAGGAGGCACCAGAGAGGGCTTGGAAGCTCCAGGCCCCATCTCATCCCTTGTTTCCCCACCTCCTCTACCTCCTGTTTCAGAGTTACAACCTTTTCCACTAAATAGGTGATCTAGTGAGTAATGTATTTTTCTGAGTTCTGTGAGCCTGTCCAGCAAATTAACCAAATTCAGTGTCCTGAGAACTTCTGCTTTATAGGCGGTTGGTGAGAAGTACAGGGTCAACCAGGCCTTGAAACTGGCCTCTGAAGTGAGGAAGGGGTGGGTGGCACTCTCCTAGGACTGAGCCCTCAACTTGTGGTGTCTGATGCCATTGTCAGGTAGATCATGTGAATGGAGGTGAATTCTTGACACTGAGCTCTGTTCTGACAGTTGCCTGGTGGAGGTGTGGTGTACTTCCCCCCACAGTCAAAAATTGAGTGTCAGAGTACAATTTACATCTAATCTAAAAAATATCTTCTCTCAAGTGATGTGCAAAATCTCAACCTGCTCAGTCTCTGAAACATCTGTAATTTTATTCCTGATTTACACTGTCTATTATTTGCCCAGGACCTATTTTTTTTTAATAAAATTGCTATTAGTATAAGAAGGATATACTTTTTACCTGCTTCAATTTATTTTTGAACACCTACAATTCAGGTGTAATTTAAATACCCGAATCTTAACCTGTTGAAAGCATAGAATTCAAGGGCATTCATTGTATTTGCATCATTGTGTCCCAATCCTCATGTTCTTTTGTTAAAACATTTTCATGCCCCCACAGAACCTTATATGTACTGTCACCCACACCGCATCCAGTGTGCCTTTCCATGGGTTCTAGGCATTGTGTTAATCTACTTTCTACAGATTGGCTTCTGTGTATTTCATGTAAATGATATTAAACTGTGTGTGGTTCTTGTGAAGCCTGGTAATGTCCTTAATGTTCATTGATTTCATGCCATTGATTGGCACTTCATTTCTTCGTATGCAGATATATTCCTTTGCAAGAATATTCCAGGTTTTCCTTATCCAAACCCATTGGACTTGAGTTGTTTCCACTTTTTGACTGTTATGAATCACGCTGCTTTGTGTGTCTGTGCATTAGTTTTAGTGTTTGTTCACTCTCTTGGGTATGTGGACACTAACTTGTGGAATTGCTGTGTTATATGCTCATTATCACCATTTTGAGGACCCACCAGGCTGTCTTCAAAAGTGGCTTCCCCATGTTACTTCTTATCAGCCGTGTGTAAGGGTCGTGTCCCCTCCCTCTCCCCCCCACCCATCCCCGCCCTGTTCCCCGCCCCCTCACATCATCAACAGCACTTGTGTGTCTGTCTGCACAGCCATCTAGGGTGTGAACTGGAATCTACTTTGCTTTGATTTGCTTTTTCCTGATGACTCATGTCTAGTGTCTTTCATGTGCTTATTGGCCATTTGTATTTCTTCTTTGGAAAATGTCTACTCACATTCCAAGCCCATTATTTAGTCATATTATATGTCTTTATATTGTTTTCTTTTATTTGTATTCTCATATGACCTCCCCAAATATATTTAGAATACAAATCTTGGGCCAGCCAAGTGGTTCAGTTGGTTAAGAGCGCGAGCTTTCAGCAACAAGGTTGCCAGTTCGATTCCCACATGAGCCAATGATCTGCGCCCAAGCAGACCTGCTGCTGAGCTGCCAACGGGTGGCAAGATGGCTCAGCTGGTGTGAACGCGTGCTTCTAACAACAAGGTTGCATGTTGGACTACTAAGAATGAACACGGCACCTGGAGCTGAGTGGCCGTGAGCTGCCATCGGGTGGCCGGATGGCGACTGGACTTGGAGCTGAGCTAGCTGCACCCTCCACAGCTAAGATTGAAGGACAACAACTTGGCTGTTACCCTTTCCCAATTCCCTAACACTGTTCCCCTTCCCCAATTCCCCAATTAAAAAAAAAAAGAATACAAATCTTGTAGCAATCGTGTGCTTATTATTAAACTGCAGTTGCAACCCCACTGGAAGTAGCATTGTTTCTATACCTGTTTTGTTAGTTTTTTACTATAGATTTTAAAACCTTATTTTAGATTTTTTAAAATGTCAGTTGCTTTTTTTTGTTGTTGTTGTTTGTTGTCTTTTTTAAGATTTTATTGGGGATTTTATATGGTTGCTGTCCTATTGTTCTACAGTCTAGTTGTGGAGGATGTTGCTTCACTGGCCCAAGCTGGTACCATCATTGTGCTCTTCCCGGGCGAGGCAGATCAGTCGCCGGCCTCTGGTCAGCCATTCACGGCGGCTGTTGGCCGCTTACGCTGGCTGCTGGCTACACATGGTAGCTTATGGCAGCCCACTGCAGCAGGGAACTGCAGCCTACGCCGTCGCCGGCGACCCACGGCACTCCAGCCCCAGGTTAAGCTGCCATTCACCATCTTAGCTGCAGAGGGCAATGTCACTGGCCCTCATATGTGGGATCCGAACCGGGGCCCTCTGGCATTCCAAGCCAGTTCTTAACCAACACACCACTCGGCCGGCCCTAAAAATGTCAGTTTTTTAAAATTAAAGTTTATTGGCGTGACAATTGTTAGCTAAGTTACATAGATTTCAGATGTACAATTCTGTAATACATCATCTATATATCACATTGTGTGTTCACCACCCAGAGTCAGTTCTCCTTCCCTCACCATATATTTGACCCCCTTTACCACCCCCCTCACCCCTTGGCCTCTGGTACCACTCAACTATTGTCTGTGTCTATGGGTTTTGTTTCTTCATTTGTGTTTCTTGTTCTTTTGTTGTTTTCAGTTTTATATACCACATATCAGTGAAATCATACAGTTCTTGACTTTTTCTGTCTGGCTTATTTTGCTTAGCATTATGATCTCAAGATCCATCCATGTTGTTGCTAATGGCACTATTTCATTTTTTCTTATGGCAGAGTAGTATTCCATTGTGTATATGCCACATCTTCTTTATCCAATCATCTATCAAAGGACACTTCGGTTGTTTCCATGTCTTGGCCACCGTAAATAAAACAGCAATGAACATAAGAGCACATATATCTTTATGGATAAACGTTTTCAGATTTTTTGGGGGTAGATACCCAAGAGAGGGATTGCTGGGTCATATGGTAATTCTATTGTTAATTTTTTGAGGAATCTCCACACTGCTTTCCATAACGGCTGCACCAATCTGCATTCCCACTAACAGTGTATGAGGCCTCCTTTTTCTCCACAGCCTCTCCAACACTTATTATTATTTGCCTTGTTGATGACAGCCATTCTCACTGGGTGAGGTCATATCTCATTGTGGTTTTGATTTGCATTTCTCTGATGATTAGTGATGTTGAGCATTTTTTTCATATGTTTATACACTTGTATGTCCTCTTTGGAGAAATGTCTATTCAGGTCCTCTGTCCATTTTTTAATTGGATTGTTTGTTTTTCTTGTTGAGTTGTATGAGTTCCTTATATATTTTGAATATTAGCCTGTTATTGGAGGAGTTTTTTGCAAAAATCTTCTCCCAATCAGCTGGTTGCCTCTTCATTTTGTTGAAGGTTTCTTTTGCTTTGCAGAAGCTTTATAGTTTGGTACAGTCCCATTCATTTATTTTAACTTTTACTTCCCTTGCCTTTGAAGTCAAATTCATAAAATCCTATTTGAACCCAAGGTCCATGAGTTTAGTACCGATGTTTTCTTCTATGCAGTTTATTGTTTCAGGTGTTATGTTTAGGTCTTTGATCCATTTTGAATTAATTTTGGTACATGGTGACAGATAGCAGTCCAATTTCATTCTTTTTCATGTTGCTTTTCAATTCTCCCAGCACCATTTATTGAAGAGGCTGTCTTTTCTCCATTGTATGGTTTTGGGTTTTTTTGTCAAAAATTATCTGTCCATATTTATGTGGGTTTATTTCTGGGTTCTCAATTCTATTCCATTGGTCTGTGTGTCTGTTTTCTGCCAATACCATGCTGTTTTGATTATTGTTGCCCTGTAGTAAAAGCTGAAGGCAGGGAGTGTGATACCTCCAGCGTTGTTCTTTTTTCTTAGGATTGCTTTGGTTATTCATGGTCTTTTGTGGCTCCAAAAATAATCTGATGAATTTTTGTTTTATTTCTTTAAAAACTGCCATTGAAGGGCCGGCCGAGTGGCTCAGTTGGTTAAGAGCTCGCTCAAGAGTTTGAGCTCTGAGCAACAGTGGTTCGAGTCCGGCCCAAGCTGAGCTGCCGTTGAGCCACCAACAGGTGGCAGGATGGCTCAGCTAAAAAAAAAATCCATTGAAATTTTGATGGGGATTGCATGAAATCTGTACATTGCTTTGGGTAATATGTCTGTTTTAACTATGTTGGTTCTTCCAATCCATCAACACAGAATGCCTTTCTATTTCTTTGTGTTTTCTTTAATTTCTTTTGAAAATGTCTTATAGTTTTTGTTGAGAGCCAGCTCAACAACCAGGGCACCTGGGTGATCAGGCCAGGAGCCCACCGAACGGTCCCTGAGCAGGATTGCTCGACGCGAGGAATGGAGAGAGAAAAGATGACACAGACTCCAAAAGTGGGATTAGGAGGAACACTCTGCCGCTGGTGGTGGAGAGTGCCACTGTTTAGTGGATACACATTGGTTAAATAGAAAGTAACTTCCTTATTTGCAGGGAAACTTCCCTAGCTACGCACAGAGATTTTGGTAGGGGGTTTTAGGAGGGGGCTTTGGGTGTAGGCATACAGAAACCAGGAACTACAGCCAGGGATTTTGGGAGGCCCGAAATCCCCTAAGCAATGAGTGCATAGTGAAACTGTAAACAAGCCTTACAGTGAGCTCTGCGGTTGGCTTGCTGTGGGAATGGGTACTTTTGGGAGTGTCCAAACGTTGCATATGCAGTTACTAAGCAGACTGTCTTATCCAGCCGCTCCCTCAGACATAAGGTCCTGCATAGAGGCATGTAGCAGTTTGCCACAGCCTCAGTATCCCCAACTGTCCTCAATTGGCTTTCAACATGTTTTCAGCATATAGGTTGTTGGACGCTGGCTGGGATCAGCCAGGGACACTGAGGCTTTAGGTTGGCAAGCTTGGGTCTCCAGGTAGATACAGGCCTGGGGTGAGCGGCCTTGGAACAGTTTGGTGGGGACCTGTGGGGCAGTGCTTTTGCCTTAAACTGCTTCCAGACAACACAAGGGCAAAGAGTAAAGACCCCAGCTTGCTGATAGGAAAAGCTTATGGACTAAGGGACTCAATTGCTCATGGACTATGGACTTGCAGTTTCAACATACATCTCCACTCTGGGACTTTCCACCAAGGACCTGCTTCACATGCTTGGGCCTCTCTACTGTGGACTTGTAGACAGTTTCTATTTGCCTCAGTTTAACCTTGCCTAGCTATATCATTGGTTTATATTGTGTATAACATAGCTTGTTGCTGAGGAGAAATTGTTTCTCTTCAGCCCATGAGTTTTAGCTTTAGGGAATCGCTCCCTAAAATGAGGAAATCCCTTCCCCTTAAGAATCTTGTATGCCCAATACAAGAGGTCTTAGTTTGCCACCAGCAGACTGAGTCCTTCCTGTCCCCACACTTTGTCTCTCTTCTCTTTATTTCTCATCTCCCACCCAATTCTCTCAGGGACCCATTCGGTGAGCTCCTGGCTGACGAGCCAAGGGCATTCGGTTGAGCGAGCTGGTCTCGTTCAACAGGTCTTTCACATCTTTGGTTAAGTTTATTCCTAGGCATTTTATTCTTTTTGTTGTGATTGCAAAAGGAATTATTTTTTAATTTCTTTTTCTGAGGTTTCTTTGTTAGTATATAGAAATGCAGTGGGGCTGGCTGAGTGGCACGTTGGTTAAGAGCTGACTTGGGATGCCAGAGGGCCCCGGTTCAGATCCCACATATAAGGGCCAGTGACACTGCCCTCTACAGCTAAGATGCTGAACAACAGCTCAACCTGGAGCTGGGCTGCCGTGAGTTGCCGGCGAAAGCATAGGCTGCAGCCCCTGTGGCAGTGGGTTGCCATGGGCTATCGTGTGTAGCCAGCAGCCGCCGTGAGCGGCCGTCCAGAAGCCAGCGACCGATCTGCCTCACCCGGGAAGAGCACAATGATGCTGCCAACTTGGGCCAGTGAACGAACATCTTTCACAACTAGACTGAAGAACAAAAGGACAGCAACTTGTCTGTTCCCCTCCCCCAATTCCCCAGTGCTGTTCCCATCCCCCAGTTCCCCAATAAAAGTCTTTAAAACAAAAGAAAAAAGAAATGCAGTGGACTTTTGTACATTCATTTTGTAGCCGGCAACTTTACTATATTTGCTTACGGTTTCTAATAGCATTGTGATGGAGTCTTTAGGGCATCATGTCATCTGCAAAAAGTGACAATTTAATTTTTTCATTCCCTATTTGAATGCCTTTTATTCCTTTCTCTTGCCTGATTGCTCTGGCTAGAACTTCCAATACTATGTTGAAAAGCAGAGGCGATAGGGGACAGCCCTGTTGTGTTCCTGAACATAGAGCAAAGGGCTTCAGTTTTTCACTGTTCATTATAATATTAGCTGAGGGTTTGTCATATATGGCCTTTACTATGTTAAGGTATTTT
>NW_017733361.1:22803-29636 GCF_001890085.2 Hipposideros armiger | reverse complement strand
CCTCAGAGAGAATTCAGCTTTCCGGTCATACCGGGGCTTTTCTCTTATCTAATGGGAAAAGAGGCTAAATGCGGGGGGACATGTTAATAGAAATTGGCTTCAAGCAACAGAGAACAAGTCGTTTTTGCAATTATTTTTTCTTTTGAAGGCCAAGGAATGAAAATGTGTTGAACAAAGACAAATACACTGCAAGCATTCATCATGGACAACCTAGAGTCAAATAGCTTTCCCACTAAAACATGGGTTCAGAAATGAAACTGACTCTTTATTAGTGTCAACAAAAGTCTAAGGCTCCCTAACTTTAAGTGAAACCATCATTTTCAGTTGCTGTAACTTTCTCCACCCCTGAAAAAGTTGCACTGTGGTTAATATACAGTTGACATGGTCATTTTCCTGCAATTAATCCCACACGTGGCCAACATCAGTGGTCTTATAGACCTAAGTAATAACCCATCTTATGGGATGTTTTTGCCCTCCATCTTCCATCATGAAGACCTTTTCTCCAGGAGAAAGGCAGCACCACACACACACTTTAATCAGCCAATGGCATCTAAGTATCCTGAGAAAGGCTCCATGTAGGACTTGTGTGTCTGAGAACTGCAGGAGAGTGACAATGCTTGGGGAGCATTGTCCAGATAAGGAAATGACATTTTTCCATGTGCATCAGAAACATGACTCAGTCTGCGTTTGAGATGGGTGATGTTTGTTATGTCCTTGACTGTTCTTTTGGACTTGTCATCCATCCTAAAACACTTGGAAAGGATGTCTGTGGGTTGTCTTCTAACGGAAGCACTTGTGCACATGCATTGCATGCATTGTGCCCATTTCCTTCTTACTTTGCATTCTGTGATAGTATTTATTTGAACTTCTGTCTCCATCTTTTTTGACATAGTCCCTAAAAGGCAGGTTGCTGTTTTGGCTCAATTTCCCCATTTCTGTCACAGTCCCAAATAGCTGAGGTCGTCTGTTTGCTTATTTCCCTGCATGTTGGTTCATTCCTACAACAATTGTTTATATTTTATATCAATATATATTATAACTCACAGATTATCTCTTTTCTTATTCTCACCATTTCATTTCCATGAAATTAAGTTATAGTCCCAATTGTGGCAGATTATTGCAGTGAAGCTAAAACCTGTGAGTCATGTTCTTATAGGAGTATATTGGCAAATAACATAGTCAAGACAAAACAGTAAGATTTTCAAGAAATGCTTCTTGGTCAGTTGTTAGAGAAAACCAGTCTTTCAATAACATTGGATATTGGCACCTAAAACAGGAGATGCCTTTTAGGTGAGTGACCATCACTCAGGACTAAAGGGGATATCTGCTTGGTGCTAAAGTATTTGAAAAAATTTTAAAGTATGTAACTTACCCCTAAAATTGAATACCTGGAGAATTGTCATAAGACAACATTTTCATAAATGTGATCTAGACATTCAGCATCTGGACAGAAGTCAGTTGGAAACAATGATGAGGAAACCCTAGATGTAATAAACAGTGAAAGTTATGACTCCATTTCAGCCCTCTGCCAGAGAATTAAGTTTTTTCTACCATGTAACAATTCAGGCAGTGCCGGAAAAATACCCTTTCATTGAAAATGGTTATATGTAGTCAAAGTAAGCATTTACATCATCAATCAATCATTAAGAAAGAAATCACTTGTGATCATTAATCCTTAATTTTATGTTTAATGTTTTGAACAGAAGTCCTTTGCTGCAGAGTCTCTGTGAAGCTAATGAAGGTGATCGATGTGGACACACCCTGAATGAGGTTACATCACTTCCTGTGCATGAGAGACACCCAACTGGAATTAAACCCTATAAATGCACTAATTGTGGAAAACTCTTAACTCTTCCTGGAATATTCTTTCCTTCAGAATCAGAAAAGATGTCAAAGTGGATACACAACTCATGCACATGAGGAATGTGGGCAAGCTGGCAGGTGTGCCTCGTGCCTAAGCTCTCATGTGGGAATAGACCTTGTGGAGAAACCCTGTAAAAGTGGATAGTGAAAGAGCTTCTAACAAATCCATGAACAATCTGAATGGTAAAAAAATTTTTCACCAGTGTAGCAAATGTGGAAAAGTTTTCAGTTGTTCCTTCTCCCTTCGAGTATGTGTGAGGATGCACACTGGAGACAAACCCTGTGAATGTGACCACTGTGGCAAAGCCTTTAGGTTTCCTTCAGTCCTGCGTGAACATGTTAGAATCCACACAGGAGAGGAAAAGTATGGTGTAAAGAGTGTGGGAAAGGGCCAGCTGTGTGGCTTATTGGTTGAAAGTTGGCTTGGGAGCGTGAGCTCTGAGCAGCAGGGCCGCTGGTTCAGATCCTACATGGGCCAGTGACACTGTGCCCTCTACAGCTAAGATAATGGATAATGAACAACAGCTTGACCTGGAGCTGGGCTGCTGTGAGTCGCTGGCGACGGTGTAGGCTGCAGTGGGGATGCAGTAGGCTGCAGCAAGCTACCTACCGTGANTTGTGATCAGAGAATATGTTTGGTATGATTTCAATCTTAAATTTGCTGAGACTAGTTTTATGTCCCAATATATAGTCTATCCTTGAGAATGTTCCATGTACATTAAAAAAGAATGTATAGTCTGATGTTCTAGGATGAAGTGCTCTATTAAATGTCAGTTCTGTCGATTTCATCTGTGTCATTTAAGGTTGATATTTATTTATTTATTTATTTATTTATTTTCTGTTTGGATGATCTATCCATAGCTGTCAATGATGTATTTAGGTCCCCTACTATACTTGTGTTTTGGTCAATTTCTCCCTTTAGCTTTACTAGTAGTTGTTTTGTATATTTCGGTGCTCCCTGATTAGGGGCATAAATATTGATGACTGTTACATCTTCTTGTTGTATAGTCCCTTTCACTATTATGAAATGTCCATCTTTGTCTCTTGTTACCTTTTTTCATCCTGAAGTCTGTTTTGTCTGATATCAGTATGGCTACACCTGGTTTTCTCTGAATACCATTTGGTTGGACTGTCAATTTCCACCCTTTCACTTTGAGTCTATATTTGTCCTTGTAGGTGAGATGTGCCTCTTGGAGGCAGCATACGGTGGGGTTTAGTTTAGTTGTTTTTTTAAAAGATTTTATTGAGGAATTGGGGAGGGAAACAGCGTTGGAGAATCGAGGAAGGGCAGCACAAGTTGCTGTCCCTTTTGTTTTTCAGTCTAGTTGTGGAGGATGCCGCTCCACTGGCCCATGTTGGTATTATGATCATTGTGCTCTTCCCGGGTGAGGCAGTCGGTCGCAGGCCATTGGATGGCCGCTCATGGGGATTCACAGCAGCTCATGCTGCCTGCTGGCCACTCACGGCAGCACACGGTAGCTCACAGCAGCCCACTGCAGCCTATGCCATCGCCGGTCACTCACGGCAGGGCAGCTCCAGGTCAAGCTGTTGTTCACAATCTTAGCTGTAGAGGGCACAGCTTACTGGCACATATGGGAATTGAACCGGCAGCCCTGTTGTTCAGAGCTCGAGCTCTTACCAACTGAGCCATTCGGCTGGCCCTTAGTTTTTTTATCCAATCTGCTACTCTGTGCCTTTTTATTGGTGAGTTCAGTCCATTTACATTTAGGGTGAGTGTTGATATTTGAGGATTTCCTATCATTCTATCTTTGGTTTTCTGATAGGACTGTGTCTCCATTATTTCTTTGCCTTTTTGTTGCTGTCTGTTATTTCGGTGTGGTGGTATTCTATGATTTTCCCCTCGGTTTCTTCTTTTTTTATGTTATATATTTCAGTTCTAGATTTTGTGTGTGTGTGGTTTACATAAAGCTTATGTAAAAGAAAGATTCGTATTTACAGTATTCCATTTTCTTCAGCATGTTTACTTTCTCCATTCTCTTGTGTCGGTTCCAGCCTTTACTCTCTCCCCTTTTCTGTTTTTGTTGTCACAAATTATCCCTATTTATGTCGTGAGTTGATTTCTGCACTGTAGTAGCAAGTTGTCTTTTTTCTTTTTAAAAGTTGTTTTTTCTTTACCCTGTATTTATATTTAACTGTATAGTGTCTTATTTCGTGTAGGGGTGGCCATTTTCTACTTCTGTCTGTTTATAATACTATTCATGGTTTTGTATTCTTATGCTTTTTTGTTTCAGGTCAAATAGCCTCCTTCAGTATTTCTTGTAGTGCAGGTCATGTGTTAGAAAATTCCCTTAGCTTCTGTATGTCTGGAAAAGTCTTTATTCCTCCTTCATATCTAAAGGATATCTTTGCTGGGTATATTATCCTTGGCTCATAATTTCTCTCTTTCAATAGTTTGAATTTTTGAGTTCACACGTCCTGGCTTGTAGAGTTTCTGCTGAAAAATCTGATGATAATCTAATGGACTTTCCTTTGTAGGCCTTCTTTTCCTTGGCTGCCTTGAGGATTCTTTCTTTGTTAATTTTTGACAGCGTCGATACAATGTGCCTTGGAGAAGGCCCGTTGAGGTTGAGGTAATTTGTGTTCTATTTGCTTCTTGGATTTGAGGATCCAGTTCTTTCCACAAGTTTGGGAAGTTCTCATCGACGATTTGTTTGTGTTTGAATATACCCTCTGTTCCCTTTTCCCTGTCTTCTCCATCTGGTATGCCTATTATTTTTATATTGCTCTTTCTGATGGAGTCAGAAATTTCTTGTAGAGCTCTTTCATTTGTTTTGACTCTCAGGCCTTTCTCATCTTCCATCTGTGTCATTTCCAGATTTCTATCTTCAATGTTCTTTCTTCCAGCTGGTCAATTCTATTACCTAAGCTGGCTATTTCATTCTTCATTTCTTTTTCTTTTCTTTTTTCTTTTTTTTTTGACACATCAATGTATATTTATTTATTTTTTTTAATTGTATAGGGGAATAGTGTGTCTTTCCAGGACACATCAACTTCAAGTCAATAGTTGCTTCAATCTAGTTGTGGAGGACTTTTTTCTATGACCCATAAGCTCTAAGTCAAGTAGTTGTTTCAATCTAGTTGTGGAGGG
This sequence comes from Hipposideros armiger, assembly GCF_001890085.2. Taxonomy (NCBI): domain Eukaryota; kingdom Metazoa; phylum Chordata; class Mammalia; order Chiroptera; family Hipposideridae; genus Hipposideros; species Hipposideros armiger. Next base: position 24,664 of record NW_017733361.1, on the reverse strand, counting down.
TGAATCTCAGTGGCCCATGTGGGGATCAAACCATCAACCTTGGTGTTATGAGCACTTCGCTGTAACCAACTGAGCTAACTGACTGCTCCTCATTCTCCATGTCTTTTATTGAGTTCTCCATCTCCAGAAATTCTATTTGGTTCTTTTTTAAAATGCTCAATCTCTTTGGTAAAATGTTCATTTTGTTCTTTAATTGTGTTTCTGAGTTCATTAAACTGCCTGTCTGTGTTTTGTTGCATCTCGTTGAGTTTTTTCAGAACTGCAATCTTGAATTCTCTGTCCTTTAAGTACATATTTCCATGTCTTTAAGTTCATTTTCTGGAGATTTTTCATTTTCTTTCTGAGCTGCCTTGTTACCTCTGTCGTGAGTGTTGGGTTCAGCCGTGTTATATGCTGATCCCTCAGGCGGGCCATAAGGGGAGCTCTAGCAGTCGAATTTCCCTCTCCCACGACTGCAGTATCTCCAGAATGCAGAGGGCTCGGAGCTCTGAGCTCCGGTCTGCGTCCTGAACCCGCGTCTCTGCCCTTCCCCCTTCCCTCCTCCGCTGCTCGCCCAGTTTGCCCACCTTTACATGATTTCAGTTGCGCGTCTCTTTTTCTTGCCTGTCTGCAGCACAGGGATTTTTTTGTGGAATTATAGTTGTTCAATTTGCTGTAAATTCCAGGGGAGATTTTAAGAGGCTTACCTCACACCGCCAAGTCTATGACATCATCAAAATATGTTATTTTCATAGTTGTTTGCTCTTTATGTCTTTGGGTGTGGTGCCGTCTCATATTGCTCTAAAGATATTGATTAGTTATTTTTTCTGTATGCTAAAGTCACATTTGTCTCTATTACCATTAGGTCTTTCAGCGATTTTTCTTTGTGGAGTCAGAGTCATTTTCTCAAAATCCAGGCACTGAGTTTTGTATGAAAGGCTCTACTGGCTTGACAGATTCTTCATGAATCAGCTCCTTTTTTCACCAAAATGTGTGACAGGCCTGGGCCCTGACCTGTGCCTGTGCCCACAGTGGCCTCCTCATCCTGGGAGGGGTCGTATCCCTGCCTCTGTCGAATATGAGGAGACTTGACCAGACTCCTCGATGCTGATCACTTCGAAGGTGAGAGTTGTCAGATCAGAAGCCCTGGAAATCTCAGTGTTCAGGACATCCCGACATTCTGGTTTCAGGTCTTGGAGTTGACAGGGAAATAACTTTGGAATAAGCCAAGTATCCATTTCCATGTTATTGGAATGATGCATTCATTTTTCAGGCTTTACCTTACCACAGAATCTGCTCCATCTCAGGAAAAATCATTTTATTATTATGTGAGGAGAAGTAGATGTCAGTGGTCAAACTTTGCAGGTTCCAAGCACTGACCATCACTGAGTGTCTTGCACGTTTGCTTCCTTGTTGTCATTTCCCATGAGAATATGAGCTCAGGAGTCCTGGGAATTGAGTCTGGGTTCCTGAAGATCAGTCTCCTGTATCCTCCCACACATGTTGGTGAAGAGGTGCCTTGTTGAAATAGAACATGTGGGATGTTTCAGGACGCAGTGGTCTTCACAGATGTGGTTGTGAACTTCACCCGGGAAGAGTGGGCTTTACTGGATGGAAGCTCTACAGAGAAGTGATGCTGGAGACCTGCCAGAAACTGACCCTAGTGGGTGAGGACAGCTTTATCCCTTCCTTTAGTTTTTAGAGAACTGTCACGTCCAGCGTGGCAAGGGCAAACGGGTTTCTCTTGAGGGGCGGCGTAGACTGAATAAAGAGTCAGAGACAGAAGTAAAGTTTAAGAGCGAGACCAAGGGACTCAGTCAGAGAAACTGAGCAAGCCCAAGGGACTCATTCAGAGAATCTGAGCGAGCCCCGAATCGGGTCA
>NW_017733361.1:15757-19613 GCF_001890085.2 Hipposideros armiger | reverse complement strand
CTTGAGACACTCCTCAGAGGGAGTCTTATCGGCCTCTGGTCATACCGAGGCACTCCCTCAGAGAGATTACTGCCTCTGGTCATACCGAGGCTTTTCTCTCATAGTTAATGGGATTAGAGGCTAAATGCGGGGGAACGTGTTTATAGAATTCTGCTGTCAGGCAACACTCCACAACTAGACTGAAGAGCAAAAGGACAGCACCTTGTCTGTTCCTCTTCCCCGATTCCCCAATGCTGTTCCCTTTCCCAATTCCCCAATACAATCTTAAAAAACAAAAAGAGTGTGGAAAGAATTCAGGATTTCCACACAACTGCGAGAACATGTGAGAACACACACTGGGGAGAAACTCTATGAATGTAAGGAATGTGGAAAGGCATCCAGTGTACTATCCACATTTCGAAAGCATGCAAGAACACACACTATGGTGTACCCCTGTGAATGTGAGCAGTGTGGGAAAATCTTCAGTAAATAATGCAGTCTTAAATCTCATTCAAGAACAGACACTAGGGGGTCAACTGGGTGGCTCAGTTGGTTAAGAGCTCAAGCTTTGAGCAACAGTGTTGCCGGTTTAACTCCCACATGGGCCAGTGAGCTGTGCCCAAGCTGAGCTGCCACTGAGCTGCCAACAAGTGGCAGGATGGCTCAGCTGCTGAGAGCACATGCTCCTAACAAGTTTGCTGGTTTGACTCCCGCATGGGATGGTGGGTTATTCCCACCTGCAACTAAGTTTGAACATGGTACCTTGAGATAAGCTGCCCTGAGCTGCCCATGGGCTGCCAGATGGAGACTGGACTTGGAGCTGCACCCTCCACAACTAAGACTGAAGGACAACAACTTGGCTGTTCCCCTTCCCCGATTCCCCAACGCTGTTCTCCTTCCCCAATCCCTAATAAAATCTTTAAAAACAAAATGGCTAAAAATCAAACTGAGTCGAAATCATAAAGATAACCAAACATTGGCATGTCTTGCTAATGTGAGTGGTGCCTCTTTACAAATTAGTTTTAGCTACACTGTATTCTGTCTGCTTCATAGATAGAACCGTTAAGATATCCATAATAGGGTCTGCTGAGTGGCTCGTTGGTTAAATGTTGGCTCGGGAGCGCAAGCTCTGAGCAGCAGGGCCGCCAGTTCGGATCCCACATGGGCCAGTGACACTGCGCCCTCTACAGCTAAGATGGTGAACAACAGCTCCACCTGGAGCTGGGCTGACATGAGCCAACAGCAGCCAGTGTGAGTAAGCGGCTGGCAGCTGGTGTGAGCTGGCGTGAGCCGCCGTGAGCGGCTGTCCAGGGATCGGCGACTGATCTGCCTCAGCCAGGAAGAGTGCAATGATCACAATACCAACATGGGCCAGTGAAGCGGCGTCCTCCACAACGACACTGAAGAACAAAGGACAGCAACTTGTCTGTTCCCCTTTCCCGATTCCCCCAACATTGTTCCCTCCCCCAATTCCCCAATAAAATCTTAAAAAAAATCCACAATAAAATTAGCTTCACCTCCTAATGGCTTACAATACAGAGTAAGGGGAGAATCCCTTTAAAAGTTACTCAAATCATCTAACATGGATCTAAATGGTGGACATATTCAAAACACGTCTTTAAGGCATATGTCATACTGTGTCCTCACTGGCACACCCTATAGTCCTGCATGAGGACTTTCATCCCCAGTGCTCTCGGTCAGTTCCCCACAGTTTCTTACACTACAGGTGACATCCTGGTGGTGTTTGGCTACAGAGCATGGATAAAATCATGATTTCACTCTTTATTTATGTATTGTTTTATTTTAATGGTAATTTTAAGTATATAAGTATAAAAAATTGAGCTGAATGAAAAAATTCCTTAAACTTTTATGAATTTTGGAACTACTACGTCAGAATACAGAAGAATGTTGACTATGAAATCTCCCAAATGGATGAAATTACAGGACTGATTTGATAACCTTTGATGACAAAGGGACATTTGCATGTCACCGCTCAGCTATGGGAGAAGAAATAGAGTAAAATTCTTTATGTACAATTTTAAATATGACCACTTTGAGTGTGAGCCTTCTAAATTCCTGGGCCCCCACTCCATGTTAAATGTGGTTTCTCTCTTACTAACTTAACATGAACCAATAGCTGTATCATATTAATCAAATACCCTTAATAGTTCCACCCAGTTTTTCTTGGAACCTCACAAATCCTGCATTGGTAAATTTTACAAATGAGAACAAATGTGGAGTAGTAGGTCTGGTTTTTTAAATAACAAGATGGAGTGACTTGCCCTAGTAAAACCAAGCATTAGAAAATGTTATGTTGCCAGCATAATTAGTAATGTGTACATGTATAATAGTATTATGTTGGCATAGGAATGTGCAACTATCATGCAGAATAGGAACTTTGTTACCTTAAACTTCATGTCCTTCTACATTCAAATATTATCTAGGAACGTGTGTTTCATGAGGAGCTTCCTCCCACTTCCAGGATATGAAATAACACACTAGTAAATTGTCATGAACTTGTATTTATTAATGATTTCTTAAATTTAACACCCAAAGTGTAAGAAACCCAAGAAAAAATTAATTGGACTTCATCAAATTAAAAACCATCTGTGGGGCCGGCCGAGTGGCGCGTTGGTTAAGAGCTGGCTTGGGACACCAGAAGGCCCCGTTTTGGATCCCACATATGAGGGCCAGTGACACTGCCCTCTACAGCTAAGATGCTGAACGACAGCTCAACCTGGATTCCCCCAATTCCCCAATAAAAATCTTTAAAAAAAAAAAAGCAACAGAAAACCTTTTGTGCATCAAAGGACACCCTTTTCAAAAGGGTGAAAAGACACCCATTTATTTCTAAAGAACATATTTGTAAATCCTATGGGTGATACGGTCTTATTACCCAAAATACATAGAGGACCCTTCCATCTCAATTTCAAACATACAATCAACCCAGTTAAAAACCAGGGAAAGGGCTTGAATAGACATTTTTCCACAGATGAAATCTAAATGGCCAATAAACACATGAAAACATCTCTGTAAAACTAATGCCAGGAAGTGCAAATCAAAACTGAAAGGTTTGCCAAAGAGTTTAAGTCTGAGGCACATGTCCAAACAAAGCAGCTTTATTTGCCTGTCGGGGCTGAGCCTAAAACTGGCATCAGCCGCCTGCAGGAGTTTTTTTGACGCAGGGGGTTTTTATAGGGTAAGCAATAGGGGAGGTAGTTGCAAGCATACATGAGCAGTTGTCATGCAGAACAGGTACTTCTGCAGAAATTTCCCGTGAACCTTTACAGGTCTGCTACTTCCTGTCTCTATCAGGAAACCTGTGGTTGGGTGCTCGTTATCTTTACCCCGGAGGATGTCTGGTAGCTTTATCAGTGTGTGTGTGGGGGGGTGTCGCCTCCCTCCCGTACCCCTGGTGACCCCCAACAAAAACCACAAGGAGATGCCAGTTCACACCCACTAGGATGGCTAGAATCCAAACATCAGAGGACACGTGTTGGTAATGTGAAGAAATTGGAACTTGTCAGTTACTGATGGGAACACAAGATGGTGCAGTCACTGTGGAAAGAGCTCAGTGGTTACTCAAGAAATGACACAGGAAGGTACCCCGTGAGCTCGCTATTCCATTCCTACCTGCATAGAGATACTCTAATGTGTGTACCTGAATGTTCCTTGCAGCCCTGTTCAAAATAGCCTAATGGTGGACCCATCCCACATGTCCATTGATGGATGAATGGATAAACAAAATGTAGCATATACCTAGAATGGAATATTATTGAGGCATCAAAAGAAAAGAAGCACTGACAGGGCCGGCCGAGTGGCGCGATGGTTAAGAACTCACTTGGGATGCCAGAGGGCCCCGGTTCGGATCCCACAT
>NW_017733361.1:0-13887 GCF_001890085.2 Hipposideros armiger | reverse complement strand
GGCAGTGTCACTGGCCCTCATATGTGGGATCCGAACCGGGGCCCTCTGGCGTCCCAAGCCAGTTCTTAACCATCGCGCCACTCGGCCGGCCCGAGTGGTCTCATTCTTAAAGGATACCAATCCCCAGAAACCTTGCCCCTGGGTGGACCTCTGACGAAGGAGATCACCAGGACATTCTGTGAAGTCCTGTCTTGTCAGCTTTCGGTGGCTTTTTCCTGGGGGTGCTCCATAAGAAAACTGAGTCAGGACTTCCGGCTTCAGGAGGAGCACTCACTCAGGTGAGGCGGCCTTACCGGTGGGCCCAGGACGTGTTCACCCTGCCCAGAGCAGGTTCTGCTCGGAACCAATGTTCAGAGCGGGCAGGTCCGGGTCAGCAGAGGAGGGCGGGCAGGCAGGGAAGGGCTGAGCCTGGAACTGGCACTTCTACCTGGCTCGGTCCAGTGAGTCACTGGGTTCATCACTAAAGCTGAGAGGACTAACTGTCTTATCAGGGATTAAAGAGAATGGGAGAACGGCCCAGAGTGGAGGGGCAGGAAGTGCCCAATCAAGGGCCAGTAGGAAGGTGTGGCCTTTTTTCTATTCAGGGAATCACATGTGTAGTCTCCAATCAATTTTCAGGTTTCTGATAATCGTTTAGTCACCGTCTGGGGCGAGTTTGCTCGCTGCCCGTGTTGGACGTCACTCTGCATGGAGTGGCGGTTGTGCAGTAACTGGGCTGGGACCCTGGTGACCTGTCCCTGTGGTTCATGGTTCCAGTCCGTGGAGCCGCTGTGTGCAGGCCCTGGAAAGTCCTGAGCCGGGAGAGATGGTGAGCGCATGGGTCACAGCTTGACTCTGTGAGCGGCTGTTTTGTACGACGGGATCCGAACGGAAGCAGCGCTGGGCCCATGTGTCCCCGGGAATCTGCTCCCTGGTCCCCGGCGATGGGATCCGGCGTCCTTTCCGGCCCTCTTGTTGGGAACCCGTGGGTCTCTACCTGAGTCTGCAACTAATTTGGGGTCCTTGTTAGGAAGAGAGGACCACCTTAGTGGGGCGTCAGGCGGAGGTGGGACTGAGCGGGGGTGGACTCAGATTGGGGGCACCTGCCCTGAATCTGACAGATAACAACAAATCCGGAAGATGTTAGGGAGATTTTATTCCAAAGCCTGTCACCATAGTGACACTTTCCGATCTCAAAGCTGTGCCTGCGTCTCAAATCAGAGAGAAAGGGTTTCTCTTTTCTGGGTTAGGAGGGTGAGCAGGAAGGCAGTGTGACAGGGAGTTCCTCTCTGTGGTCAGCACACTCTGGGCTCCAGTCAGTGGGGCCTTATCTGCATCTCAGTGCTTGTGCAGATGGAGGGAGCACAAGGTCTGTGGGAAGGACAGGAACCTGTTGAGAGCCATGCAGGCTGGCTTTACTGAAGCATAACTTGTTTTGCTTCTTGTTTTGCTTGCACCTGGAGGGTGTTTGCTTAATCTCGAGGTATGTGGAGAGAATGGCCAGTGCCATGGGAGACACAATAAAGATAGATGGCTATCTGGGATTATGGAAGAAATTGTCCCCACTGACCTTTAAGTTTCTAGTGTTAAGTCCAGACAATTAATAAAGAGGCTGGATATCAAATTAGGGTTCCGAAGATTTTATTAAGCTGAGCTCAGCGACTGTCTCCCGGGCTAAAAGGAGAACGGTCCCCAGGCTCGGGGATCTGGTTTTTTATAAGGCAGGGCTGTATGCAAAGTAAGTTACAGAAGCTAAAAAGAACGTGTAGTTATTCCAGTTAAAACCGCATCCCGCTATCACAACACTGCTGTTTATGTTCAGATGTCTTAACAGTATATCGTGACTGGTGACTGGGTTGAGCTGACCACACAGCCTGTCCCCTAAACTTGAAAACATCTTTGAAGTATAAAGATAGAGGCCATGGGAGCCAACTGTCCTTTTGATATGTTAAAATAAAAGCGAGGAGACAGTTAATTGCGGTGAGGCCTTTTGGTATGTTAAGATAGAAGCAAGGGGAGGAAGGGGGAACTGAGGAATGTCTTTTCTTTAACCTTTTATTCCCCGGCAGAAGCAAAGCAGGTATACAGAAGCAAAAAGGAGCTGTTAGTTTTTTAGAGTCTATGGGAGTAGCTGAAGTATAATTTTTAACGTGAGTCTGTCTGGCCTAGGGTCCGGGCCGAGATCCTTACACTAGTAGATAATCAATGAATTACTCTGGAATGAGGTAATGCATATTTGTCCCTTCTGTTTTGTACACACCCTGGATGTATATAATGGTGGTGGAAAATAAACTTGGGGCTTCAGTATTTACTGGAGTCCTCCCGGACCCCCTTTGTCTCTTTGTCTCTTTGTTTCCTTAAACCTCGCCCTCCACTTCAGGAACTGTTCTTCTGAAACGCCGAGGCAGGACCCCGGCGGGAACCTGATTAACTTTTGGATAAGAAACACGCAATTGTGTCCACTTGTTCCAGCCTGTGGAAAATAAAAAATCCAAATTTCCTAAGGAGAGACTTTCATTCAAAGGAATTACCACAGGGGTGGGGAGAAAAGGCTGTGCACTAGGTAGTGCGCTGTAATCATATGATCTATTAGTGTCTCACAGGTTGGGTTTTCTGAGCATTGCTTTTACAGAGAGGAGTCAATCGAAGTAGGAAGGACCAGGTTGGGATGTCAGATCTCTGTGGCCATCTCCAAGTGACACGGGATGACGGTGAGTGCCCCGGACTAGACCAGAAAGGGCTGGTTTTGACCACTTGAAACTGAAGGTGGTGTGAGGCTGCTTCTCTTTGGGCGCCTTCCTGGGGTTCAGACCCCATGCTCCACCCTCAGCAGTGTGGTGAGACCCAGTGTGCTATCATGGCCTCTTTGGGGTCCCAGGGCCCCCACCAGAGACTCCCCCTGTAACAATGGGTGAACTCCCTGATTCCTGGTAATGCCATCTTGATAGTGTCACAGGAATGTCCTCCCTTCCAGTACTATTGTGGGGAAAATTCAGAAACTCACACATTAAAGTGAAGTCAAGAAATAAATTCAGGATTCATTAAAGTAGTACTGACTCTTCCATAAAGGTGCAGAATTTGTGACATCCTGTGATCTGGTTCCATTTCCTATTTGTACCTGGATTCAGATTAATGCAAATTCTGTGAATAATGTAAAATGTGACTTGTAAAAACAAGGTGTCACGTCCAGCGTGGCAAGGGCAAATGGGTCTCGAGAGGAGGAGCGACGCAGATTGAATAAAGACAAGAGACAAAAGTTAGATATGAGCGAGACCAAGGGACTCAGCCAGAGAAGACTGAGCCCCGAATCGGGTCAGCGCATGGCTTTTATTGAGAATTTTCAAAGAAGTAAAACTGCTGTCAATCAATTAGCAACCGTGTGTGATTTGTGTGCCTTAAGGCCTCTTTCCATTAACATATCCCATTGTGTTCCAACAAATGCTATGCCTTCACACATCCACCACATAGCTCCAGAACACTTGTTACTGTGTCCTCCCAGGGGAGATAACTATTATCATTCCAACAGGTCCCAGTCACCTGAGACACCCCCCAGAGAGAGCTTTACCGGCCTAGGTCATACCGAGACACTCCCTCATAACTAATAGGGTTAGAGGCTAATGCAGGGGGGGTGGTATTGGAATCGGTTGTAAGGCAACAACAAGTGTGTTCAGTTCTCAATTTATTATTATTACTATTATAATGAAGTAATACCTGTTTTCTGAAAGAGGTAAGCAGTTTCCAGTTATTTAAACCATAAAAGTGCCCTAGAATATTTTCTCTGCTTTATCCTTGAACACAGGTGGGAGGAGTGGTGCTGTGGGTCCCTTTCATACATGTGACAGTGTCTGTGATCATCTAAATGGCCCCAGGTGCTTGAAGCAGGTGCATCACCTGGAAGGGGACAAGTTGGGCCCAAAGGTGGGCCTGTGCAAGGTGAAGGCAGGTGCAGTGGGGTCTTGCTGGGCAGCTCCCCCTGCAGGTGGCCTCCAGCCCCCAGAGCCACCCAGAAGGAGCTGCTGGTGCTGACAAAAGCCACAGAGTCTGGGAAGAGGGACCCACCGGCTCCTGGGTTGGGGGCTCTGTGGCTGCCCTGGGGCTGCTCCTGAAGTTTGGTTTTGTTGTCATTTACATTTGTTGGAGTTAAATATGATTTGTGCAAACTGAATAAGTCTGTGAAGGTTAGAATTTGGGAATGAACCTTTTGATTTTACTCTTGGAGAGGAATTGATGAATTTTGAGAATTAAACTGATTCTAGCAGAGTGTTCCTTCCTTGGTGAGAATTGATGTCCTTGAGGAGAGGGTGTTTCCACACTGAGGAAAAGAGCAGGGGTGTTTGGGGACCCAGAGTTTAGTTGCTGAAGAGGCAAAAAAGAGTCAATAAAAGTGAGCCTGAAGGGGGACTGCCCAGGCCTGCATACTCTCCCCAGGAACCGCCCAGGGTCATCCCCTAGAAATAAATCAAGATGTCCAAACCCTAAAATGGGGAGATAAGACCCTAACCAGAGTAAGCTGGTTCCTGACACATGCGCAAAATGCTGAAACCTGTCTGTTATTTGAACTCTAGTCTCATTATAATACAATTAAAATGAAATGAACATTAAGGCTTTGCTCCCTTTGTGGGTTTTTCTGTATGCATTCTCAGTAAGAGCATGCGCAGAAAGAAACTAGTTATATAACCAACATATGTCAACCAAATGACCTAAGTCTATACATCACATCTCCTGCCGTAAAAAAATTAACCTACCTTTTCCTGTATAAGAAAAAGTTAACCTGAAGTTAGGGGCAGCTGTCTATCTGACTCTGCCCTGGTAAAGAAATTCGTCTTTATTTCTCTTTAAAGTATTTCTCTCTTCTTACCTTTAAAAAAAAAAGATTTTATTGAGGAATCAAGAAAGGGAACACAAGTTGCTGTCCTTTTTGTTTATCAGTCTAGTTGTGGAGGACATCGCTTCACTGGCCCATGTTGGTATTATCATTGTGCTCTTCCCGGGTGAGGCAGTTGCCCACAGGCCATTGGACGGCCTCTCACGGTGGCTCACAGTAGCTCACAAAAGCGAACATCTGCTGCCGGCCTGCACCACTGCAACCTACGCAGTCATCAGCGACTCGCCCAGGTCCAGGTCGAGCTGTTGTTCACCATCTTAGCTGTAGAGAGTGCAGTGTCACTGGCCCTCGTGTGGGATCCGAACCGGGGCCCAGCTGTTCAGAGCTGGTGTCCCAAGGCAACTCTTAAACAACGAGAAACTCGGCCAGCCCTCTTCCAACCTTTAGTAAAACCTTTTCTTGCTCTCCCACTTTATAGAGTATTGTGTGAAGGCTTTCATGTTCTGCGAATGACCAGGGGCTAATTCCAATGACACAACAGTTTCCTGGGATTCAGGGTCCCCTCACCCCTTTCATGGGAGGGTCAAGCCTGGGCTACCTGTGAGCATGGAGAGCCAGGACCCCCACCTTGGAAGGGCTTTGACCTCTTACTTGGGTTCTCTTGTGTGCTGCTGGAAGCTGGCTGAGGGTCTGAGCTGGCTCACACTGTCTTCCCTCTTGTTCCCTGTACAGGATCTTGTTGCCATGTGACTGCAGTGACACTGTTCCATTAATTGAAGACTTGTGAATTTTATTTTCTTGGTTGGTTTTAGGATCCCCCAGGTGCTGCCTGAGGGTGACCACCATCAGGCAGGGTGTTGTTTGGTTTTCCTCTGCTGAATTTGCAATAGTGACTGTTTACCAGTAATATTATTACACCATCAAGGTCACACAGGGTCTTCTTGGTGGTTCCAGCACCCCATATATCCAGGGAAGGAAGAAAGGGTGAGAAGAGGTGGGATCTAAAGAAGAGCATGAAATCTCCAAATCTCTTTGTTCCCAGTGGGTCCCTTGACCCCTGCTGATCAGAGTCCTGTCCTGGGATTCCCATGAATCTTTGGTCAACCGTCATTGTTTTGCACAAATTTTCTCACCTCTTCAGCAAAGATTTCTTACAGGGGCTGTTTTGGAAGCGTTTTCTCACCTGTAGGGGAATTCCACTCGTCAATTAGCATCTCAATAGCAGGAGCTGTCAGTCTGAATAGAGAGGGAGAGAGGGAAGCTAGTCACTTTGACAATTCCATGTGTATAGCAGGCATTAAAGGTCAAATGTAATCTAAAAGAAGTACATTGTTATTGCCCCTCTCAGGATTTATGTTTTCCACGACTTATATCTTTCTGTGATGTGCATCATCTAACTACTTACTGTGTTTGAGTTTGATTCTTTTTTCTTTAACCTTTTTAATGTCTTTTTAAATGTCTGATTCACTGTGCTTATCCGATATTTGGTTTTACCTGTAACATTTTTCCCTTTATCATAGTTTCTTCTTCCTTGTTATGGCCTTTCCCTTTCTGCTTACAGAAGACCCTTCCACATTTTCTGTAAAGCTGGTTTAAAGGCAATGGACTCCTTTAGTTTTTCCTTATCCAAGAAACTATATCTCCTGCAATGCTGAATGATAACCTTGCTGGGTAAATTCTTCCAGGTTGTAGGTTCCCTTGTTTCAGCACTGTAAGTGTCCTGTTTCTCCCTTATGGCCTGTAAGTTTGCTGCTAAGAAGACAGTGGACAAAGAGAATTCTTTGTAATTATGTGTGTTCAAGTATATATGCATTGTCTCACTCTGCTTCAGGGTTCCAAGCACTGACCATCACCGAGGGTCCTGCATGTGGTTTGCTTGCATGTTGGGACCCCTGTGATAGGAGCCTCCTGTGTCTGGCTTCACCTTTCCATAGCCTGAGGCTAGAGAATAAATCACCCCCTGTGACTTCAGCTCAGAGTGCCTCCTGAATGCCCTGCCCCCGTCCCAGTTTTTTGCCTTAGAAGATTACCATGTAGTTCATAATTAGGCCTGTATGCTTGCTGATTACAAACTCTATCACTCAGCATTCTTCTCAGGCTGCTCCCATCCTTGTTCCTGGATCGCTGACACCACCAAGGAGTTATGATGACAGAGGGAGGCACCATGGAGAACAGATCTCTGGGCACATCATACAGTCTCTGGAAGAATGCCCTGATTTTCCCTTAAATATCTGAAGCCAGTCTGAGATTTCACCTTGTGAGATCACCGGTGTTCTGACAATAAACACTTATTCTAAATAGCCCAACTCCTGTTTCAGTCTATTGGTTGAGCAGCAGGCGGCACAAGATCCGGACTCGGTTGCCCTTCGGTTTCATTGTCATTTCCCATGGGAACATGAGCTCTGAAGTCCTAGGAACTTAGTTCAGCCCCCTGCTATCGGCCTCCCCCATCTCCCACACACAGTGGTGAAGAGGTGCCTTGTTGAAATAGAACATGTAGGATGTTTCAGGACGTGGTCTTTGCGGATGTGGCTGTGAACTTCACCCGGGAAGAGTGGGCTTTGCTGGCTGGTGCTCAGAGGAAGTTCTACAGACAAGTGATGCTGGAGACCTGCCGGAACCTGGCCTCAGTGGGTGAGGAAGGCTTCACCCTTCCTTTAGATTTTAGGGAACACATATTTCTTACAACTTTTATTTTTTATTGGGGCTAAGTGATAAAGATGACCTGGGACTTTAAGGAAACTGATCTGGCTGGGGGATCTGTGCGAGGAGCTGGGCTTCCTTCAACTTCCTTCAAAATGGTTTTGAGTTCCTTCCACTCACTAATCTTGACTTCCTGTTTATTAAACCCTGTCCTGGGCCGGTCGAGAGGCGCGATGGTTAAGAGCTGGCTTGGGACGCCAGAGGGCCCCAGTTCGGATCCCACATATGAGGGCCAGTGACACTGCCCTCCACAGCTAAGATGCTNAAAAAAAAAAAAAAGAAGCACTGACAGATGCTTAACTTGAAGGAACCTTGAAATTATGCTGAGTGAAATCAGCCAGATACAGAAAGTCACGTATGGTATGATTTTATTAATATAATGTATCCAGAACAGGCACATTTATAGAGACAAAGTGGTGGCTAGGAGGTAGTTACCAAGGTTTTTAAGGTCTTAAAATTTGTTTTTAAAATTGTGATAATACACCCTATAAAGTTCACATTTTGAAGTGTAAAACAGTGGTTTTTGTACGTTCTGTTAAAAGAAATTCGGTCCAGTAATTTGAGTTGTAATTTTTTTTATAAAGCAATTTATGAATCTAGCAGCATCCAATCTACCAATTGGAAGGGCTCTCCCAGGGCTTGTACAAAATGGAAGGTTTTTATAATAAGAAAGGTGGGAAAGCATGCTAACACAGATCACCAAGGATTATTTCAGGACCAGAACACTTTTCCTTTGGGAGAAGAGTAGGGGAAACGTTTTTTACCAAGCAGATTGCCTCTTCTTTTTGTGAGGGATGGACAGGTCCCAAGTGACAGATTATCTTACTGGTGGTTGACCAGAAAATTCCAGGCTTGTTAAGATTATGGCTCTGGGACAAGTTGAAACCACAATTAGATCAGGCATTAAATCTAGGTTTTGTATCTTGGGCTTTTAGCATGAGTGGTGCCATTTTGGGTCTGTGGTTTTCTCTAACAATTCACAAAGTTGTGCAACATCACTTTATAATTTGAGTAAGGACATCTAGCCTTTTACATTTCCAAATTGTCTGTGGATGGACAGGAAACCTGAGCTGACGTAAATGTCCTTAGTGTAAAACGCACACCTGTGAATTCCAAATGTCACACCTGTGACTGTGCTGAGAGGAGTCCTGTGGGCATGCTGGTATGTCAGGGTTCCACTTCCCAAGGGGCAAAGGACCACGGACCCTGGTTTCCTATCTCAAGTACCAATGTGGGGGCGGGATGGAGGGTTTGGCCTCTGAGTGTCAAAAGTCATATGTCCTATTTGATCTTGACAGTGAATTGCATGCAGTGATGTCCCTGGTGAGTGCTCTCATTCTTTTTTTAAAGATTTTTTTATTAGGGAATTGTGGGGATGGGAACAGCGCTGGGGAATTGGGGGAAGGGGAAGAGACAAGTTGCTGTCTTTTTGTTCTTCAGTCTAGTTGTGGAGGATGTTGCTTCACTGGCCCAAGTTGGCACCATCATTGCGCTCTTCCNGGCCAGTGACACTGCCCTCCACAGCTAAGATGCTGAACAACAGCTCAACCTGGAGCTGGGCTGCTGTGAGTCGCTGGCGACGGCGTGGGCTGCAGCCCCTGTGGCAGTGGGTTGCCATGGGCTACCGTATGCAGCCAGCAGCCACCTTGAGCGGCCGTCCAGAAGCCAGCGACTGATCTGCCTCACCTGGGAAGAGCGCAATAATGGTGCCAACTTGGGCCAGTGAAGCAACGTCCTCCACAACTAGACTGAAGAACAAAAGGACAGCAACTTGTCTGCTCCCCTTCCCCCAGTTCCCCAGCACTGTTCCCATCCCCCCAATGCCCCAATAAAAATCTTAAAAACAAAACAAAACAAAACCCTGTTGTTCTACCTCCTGCCCGATATATAAATCCACCATCTTGGATGATCTGTAGGATGTGCACATGGTTTGTTGGAGCTGCATGTTCTCATGCTGTTGCATTCTTTTTTCTTTTTTCCTTGAATAAATCCTTTCGGTGATGGACTACCTGGTGGATATTATTTATCCAGTCAATATTTGAAAGGAAAATATGTTGAAAAAAGGACAGACATAGTCCAAGTCTTCATGGACGCTACCTAGAGTCAAATGACTTTTTCATGAAAATAATGTTGCATGTATTAATCTGACTGTTTATAACTATTGATCAGAAATCTGAGGCTCACTGATTTTATGTGTGAGCATTGTGTCCAGTGTCACTTTCAGGCCATGAGAGCAGCTTTATGGTTTTCACCCCTGAGAAGGTTAGTCAGATAATTCAAATTTGACAAGGTGATCTTGCTACAGTTACACTCACACTTACCCATGGTCACTGGCCTTGAAGCCCAACTGTCAACCCTTCTCATAGAAAGTTTGGCCCTCCATCCCCCCTCATGATGACCTTTCTTCCTGGAGCAGCACAGCTGCTCCACACACTACCACACACATTACCCTGTTATCCAATGTCAGCTGGGGCCGTGAGAAAGGCTCCAGGTGGGCCCTCTGGTCTTGCAAACAGCAGGCGAAACCAGCTTCTGGGAGCATAGGTTTGGGTAGGAGATGATACATATGGACATTCCCATCAGGAACATCGATCAGTCTTGTTTGAGAAGGGTGACATGTCTCATGTCCCTGGCTGCCCTGTTGGACTTGTCATCTACCCTCACTCACCTGGGAAGAGGTCCTGTATCTTCTCGTGTAAGGGGAGCACAAGGGCACAAACATTTTTCCCAGTTGCTTCTTACTTTGCTTTTTTATAGCATTTATCTGAACATCAGGTTCCATTTCTTTTGAAGTACTGCTTAGTGGACAGGCTTCCATTTTGACTCATTTTACCCATTATTGCCTATCTTAAAATGCCAAGGTCATGAGTTGATTTTTTTTAAATCTCATATCTGTTCATGCTTACAAATGTTCCCGTTTTTTGATCAATATATGAAAACAAATCCACATATGTTCTACTTATTTTCTTATCCTTATCTTACTTTTTCATTCCCAAGAAAATAAATTATGCTTCACATTGTTGTAGATTGTTTCACTCAAGTGAGAACCAGTGGATCGTGTCCTCAGAGGAATATTTTGGACAGTGCAATGTCCAGTGAAGAGAAAAGAGTAAGATGTAAAATAAATGATTCCCCATCTGTTTTTGGAGAAAACCACATATTTTATGATATTGGTGGTCAGCACGAAACCCCAAAGAAGTGAGTGACACGCCCATGGGGAAAAAAGATTCTCAGCAGTGTTTCACACTGACTCGAATTTTAAGAAAAAGCGTAAACTTCACTAAACAATTCTGCACTCAGAGCATTTTAACAGGACAAAATTTTCACTAGAGTGATGTAGACACTGAGCTTCATAACACAATTCCATTGAAAACTCTGGTCAGGGGAGGCTGGATCTAAGAAATACTGAACATTACAATATAGCTCTGTGTGACCCCTCAGCCAGAGCCTTAAGCTTGTTCCATGTTGTAACAATGCAGATGGTGCCAAAAACACACCCATTCATGCAATGGCAAACACATAGTCCAATCATCATCATCATCATCAATCATCATCATCATTAACCAAGACATCACTTTTAATGTTCATTCCCTAACAGTGTGCTTCCTATTTGAACAGAAGCCATTGTGTGGAGAGTCCCTGGGAAGGTCATGGAAGGGATCAGTGTGGACACACCCTGAACCAGGTCACAGAGCTGCCTGTGCCTGAGCGACATCTGACTGGAGTTCAACCCTCTGACTGCACTACGTGTGGAAAAGCCTTCACGGGTTGTTGTTTCCTGAAGAATCAGCCTAGATCTCCCTCTGGACACAACCCTCATGCATGTGAGGAATGTGGGTTAGCCTGAAGGTGTGTCTTGTGCCTAAGCTCTCCTGTGGGAACAAACCTTGTGGGGAAACCCTGAACATGTCAGGATCCCGGAACAAAGCCTAAAAAACCTGTATAGATTCTCAGTAATAAAAACTCTTTTGAGTGTAAGAAATGTGGGAAAGCTTTCAGTTGTTTTCCCTCTTTTGAGGAATATATGAGGTGTGGATGAAAAAGGAGCCACATGTTAAACCTGACAAGCTCCGGAGACTGAAAATAACCATAGAGCAGGGGTGTCAAACTGGCGGCCCGCGGGCTGCATGCGGCCCTCGAGGTAATTTTATGTGGCCCACGATCCTCTGAAATAAAATGAAAATAGAAAAAATTTTTATGAAGAAAATAGCGCTTAGGGGAGATCGAGGCAATACCGTACACACAATTCCCTCGTTAACCCTTTAACTACTGAAGACGAGTATACATGTGGCCCAGTGCCTTTCCTGGGGGCCTGGGGGCATGTATAAACGCGCTGAATCAGTTCCGGCGATGTTTGGAAGCGATATGTCTGCCACTCTCAGTGTCACGTAATGTAAACAGATCCCAATAGCGAAAAGGTTAAAAAGACAATTCGGGTAAAAAAGAATAATTTCAGTTTTATAAATACATTAAATAAAATAAATGTTTAAATAAAAGCAATTATATAGTGTTTTAATTATCCTATCCATATTCCTGAATCCTCACTTCAGAATATAAATTGAACAAAATTTGTAAACGTGATTTGGCCCGCGTGAATCTTGCCTGTTGCACCAAATGGCCCGTGTTTTAATTGAATTTGACACCCCTGCCATAGAGGATGGCGTGAACATAAAAATTCCTAACAAAGGTGGGCCATGGCAGGAAGTCACATTCTTAGCCTGTAGCTTCCTTGACAAAGGTCAATCTTTACCTTAAGCCTGTGGTTTTTTGCATCTAAGATAACATACCATTACAATATCAGAGTAATCTCTTTTTCCAGGTTCCCGACCCCCACCCCACCCCCGGGGCCACAACCCACCACACCAGAGCTGGAAACTACAAAATCCCTCACTGCTATCTTGTTCCCCAAATATTATCTCTATCTGCTGTAAAATGCTGTTAATTATCCTCTACCCACCAATGGAAAAGAAATGTGTCTCTCCATTTTACTTTTGATCTAATCCCAGATATTTCCCCGCTTTGCTTTCTTCCACCCCCCTTAATCTACAACCAATAGATTTCATGTAACCTTCCTCCTTTGTTTCTAATGTATAAAATAAGTTGCAAAACGGCCATTTTCTGGAGCACTTTCTCAATCTGTTGAGACTTTGCTTCCCGGCAATTGTCGTCAGTTTAGCTCAAATAAACTCCTGTAAGTTTTCTCTTAGGCTGGATGTTTTCTGTCGACAGAAGACATAGAGTGGAGACAAATTTTATGAATATACAGAGTGTGGGAAAGCCATACTACTCTCTACGGTATCCGAATACATGCGACAAGGCACACTAGTGAGAAACCCTATGAATGTACGTAGTGTGAAAAAGCCTTCAGTCATCAGCGATGCCATCAAATATATGCGAGAACACACTTTGGGAAAAATTCTATCAATGTAAACAGTGAGGGAGAGCTTTTAGACGTTTATACTACCTTCAAAGACACGAGAACACACAGTGGATAGAAACTCTGTGAACGTACGGGTTGTGAAAAAACTTTCAGTCACCTAAGTAGCCTTCAATCAAATTTGAGAATACACACTGGGGAGAAACCCTATGAATGTGAACAGTGTGGGGAAGCTTTCAGGCATTCCAAGTTCTGCGAGTACACATGAGGATTCACACAAAACTGAATACAAGGTCTGTGGGGGAGCATTTTCTCCCTTGAACATTTGTTAAAAATGTGAGCGGTCATGCAGGAGAAAAACCTTATGACTAAAACCATTTGGGATGACCTTCATGACTTCATTTATTTTGTACATGGAAAATCAGAACAGGACAGAAATCTTCTAATTGTTATAAATGTAATTTTCCCTTTGTAAGTGCTTCATTGTCAGTAGTGTTTCTAGATTGTGTTGCTGATATGACCTCTTAAAATACAAATATCCCCCATGTCTCCTTTGATCTATACTACTTATATAACTGTATAGTCATATAAAACTTTTCTCATTCCTATGCAGTGTCTTTGGACTCCGGATGATAAGTGGTTTTTGTTTTTTCTTTTAATTTTCATGTGCAACTTCATGTAATTTTAGAGAAAAGATTGGGGTTTTTTTGTTTGTTTTTTAAAGATTTTTTTTAAAATTGGGGAATTGGGGGATGGGAATAGCGCTGGGGAATTGGGGGAAGGGGAACAGACGAGTTGCTGTCCTTTTGTCCTTCAGTCTAGTTGTGGAGGACGTTGCTTCACTGGCCCAAGTTGGCACCATCATTGCGCTCTTCTTGGGCAAGCGAGGCAGATCAGTTGCTGGCTTCTGGACGGCCGCTCATGGCGGCTGCTGACTACACACGGTAGCCCATGGCAGCTCACTGCAGCAGGGGCTGCAGCCTATGCTGGTGCCGGTGACTCA
>NW_017733360.1:44312-51266 GCF_001890085.2 Hipposideros armiger | reverse complement strand
CATTTCTGATTTTATTAATTTGGGTCGTCTCTCTCTTTTTCTTGGTGAATCTGGCTAAGGGTTTGTCGATTTTGTTTATCTTTTCAAAAAACCAGCTCTTGGTTTCATTGATCTTTTGTATTGTTTTTTTGGTCTCTATTTCACTTATTACTGCTCTGGTCTTTATTATTTCCTTCCTTGTACTCTATTTGGGATTGTTTTGCTGTTCTTTCTCCAGTTCCCTTAGATGCAAAGATAGTATGTTGATATGATATTGTTCTTTCTTTAGATAGGCCTGCAATTCTATGAATTTTCCTCTTAGGACTGCTTTCGCTGCACCCCATAGGTTTTGAGTTGTTGTGTTTTCATTGTCGTTTGTCTTGAGATAGCTTTTGATTTCTTCCTTGATCTCAGTTTTGACACACTTGCTATTTAGTAGCATGTTATTCAGCCTCCATGTGTTTGTGTGCTTTCCAGGTTTCTTTTTATAATTGATTTCTAGTTTTATAGCATTGTGGTCAGAGAAGATGCTTGATACGATTTCAATCTTCTTAAATTTATTGAGACTGGTTTTGTGTCCTAACATGTGGTCTATCTTGGAAAATGTTCCATGTGCACTTGAGAAGAATTATATTCTGTTGCTTTGGGGTGAAATGCTCTAAAAATATCAATTAAATCCAGTTGGTCTGAAGTGTCATTTAAGGCCACTATTTCTTTGTTGATTTTCTGTCTGGAGGATCTGTCCATTGGTGACAACAGAGTGTTGAAGTCCCCTACTACAATAGTGTTCCTGTTGATCTCTGTCTTTATGTCTGTCAAAATCTGTTTTATGTATTTAGGAGCTCCTATGTTGGGTGCATAAATGTTTACTAGGGTTATGTCCTCTTGTTGAATTGATCCTTTTATTATTATGTGGTGTCCTTCTTTGTCTTTATTGTAGTCTTCATTTTAAAGTCTATTTTGTCTGAAATAAGTATTGCTATTCTCGCTTTTTTCTCATTTACAGTTGCGTGAAGTATCTCATTCCATCCCTTTACTTTCAGTCTTTGTGTGTCTTTTGATCTGAGATGAGTCTCTTGTAAACAGCATATGCATGGGTCCTGTTTTATTATCCACTCATCCACTATTAGTCTTTTGATTGGAGCATTTAATCCATTCCCATTTAAAGTGATTATTGATAGGTGCATATTTATTGCCATTTTGTTATTTGTATTTCTGATCTTCCTGGGTTCGTTTTTTTCCCCTTTCTTCTGTTTAAAAAAGCCCATTTAGCCTTTCCTGCAATGCTGGCTTGGTGGTAATGAATTCCTTAAGTTTATTCTTTTCTGGGAAGCTGTTTATGTCTCCTTCAATTTTTTTTTTTTTAGCTGAGCCATCCTGGTACCTGTTGGCAGCTCAGCGGCAGCTTAGCTCAGGCCAGACTCGAACCGCTGTTGCTCAGAGCTCAAACCTTTGAGCGAGCTCTTAACCAACTGAGCCACTCAGCCGGCCCTATTTGTCCTTCAATTTTAAGTGATAGCTGTGCTGGGTAAAGCAATCTTGGTTGTACACCTTTATTTTGCATCACTTTGAATATTTACTGCGACTCCCTTCTGGCCTGCAGAGTTTGTGTAGAAAAGTCAGTTGTTAGTCTTATAGGAGTTCCTTTGTATGTAACCTACTGTCTTTCTCTTGCTGTTTTTAGAATTCTCTCTTTGTCTTTAACCTTTGCCATTTTTACTATGATGTGTCTTGGTGTGTACCTGTTTGGGTTCAGCTTGTTTGCAACTCTCTGCACTTCCTGGGCTTGTATGTCGATTTCCTTCACCAGGGTAGGGAAGTTCTCAGTCATTATTTCTTCAAATACATTCTCGATCCCTTGCTTCTTCTCTTCTCCTTCTGGTATTCCTATGATGCAAATGTTGCGTTTGATGTTGTCCTACAGGTCTCTTAAACTATTTTCATTGTTTTTTATTATTTTTTTCTTTTTGTTGTTCCAAGTTGGTGATTTCTGCTATTTTGTCTTCTAAATCACTGATCCGATCCTCTGCTTCATCTAATCTACTGGTGATTCCTTTGAGTGTGTTCTTCATTTCAGTTATTGTATTCTTTAGTTCTACCTGTTTGTTTTTTTTATTTCTGTATCCTTCTTTGTGTTCTCCTTAAGTTCCTGAAACAATCCTATCATCAGTGTTCTAAACTCTGTCTCTGAAAGGTTGGGTACCTCTGTTTCATTTAGTTCCATTTCTTGAGGTTTCTTCTGATATTTTACTTGGGACATATTTCTTTGTTTCTTCATTCTGGCTGTCACTCTGATTGCTTCGATGTATTAGATCACTTATAAAGGAAAAAGAAAGAAAAAAAAAGGTAAAGAAAGGAAAAAAAGGGGGATGGGGGCTCTCTGCCCGCTTTAATCTGCAGACCACTTGCTCAGCAAGAGAGAGATTCTGGGCGACTCAGCACCAGCTTCTTGGGGGAGAGGACTCAGTGCGTCATGTGCCAACCTCCCTCTAGACTTGAATTGAGCTTCACACAATTAGTTGCTGTGTGCTCTGGAACCGTGCTCATCACCAAAAGTCCTCACAGGTTGTTGTGTGCTGTCTGCTGCTGCAAAAAACCGTCTGTGGGCTGAGGACGTAGGAGCCAGGGACCAGGGCCACATGGTGCCCTGGCAACACAGCTCTAGGTGGGCAGGGCAGGCCCCCAAGGCACCACAGGACGTGGTCAGTGGCCCCCACCAAGTCAGAGCAGCTTGCACTCCTGCACCAGTAGCCAACCCACACAAACTCACCTGGAAAGCCCTGGCTGAATCACGCAGCTGCACAGCTCACGACCCTACACTCCCAGGAAAACTCCCTGTCTCAGCCTGTCCCAATAATCGGCTGGAAGATCAGCCAAGCAGCCCAACAGCCAATTGCCACCCAGGCAACTCTGCACTCGCAGGACAGAAATCGGGGACCTAAGGCCAATCATGCACTCCCCGGTCTCAATAAGCAGTCTTTTGGAGTTGGAGCGTGCCTGCCAGGCGTTTCCCTGGCTACAGAGCTCAAGCAGTGTAAAGTCGCTGTCCTTTTGTTCTTCCATCTAGTTCAAGAGCATGTTGCTTCACTGGCCCAAGTTGGCACCAACATTGCACTCTTCCCGGGCGAGGCATATCAGTCACCGGTTTCTGGACGCCCGCTCATGGCAGCTGCTGGCTGCTCACGCTGGATCCTGGCTACACACGGTAGCCCATGGCGACCCACTGCATCAGGGGCTGCAGCCTACGCCATCGCCACCGGCGACTCATAGCAGCCCAGCTCCAGGTTCAGCTGTAGTTCATCATCTTAACTGTAGAGGGCTGTGTCACTGGCCCTCATATGTGGGATCCGAACCGGGGCTCTCTGGCATCCCAAGCCAGTTCTTAACCAACGCGCCACTCGGCCGGCCCAAATTATTCATGTTTTAACTGTGTCATTGAAATAGCATTGTTACACTATAATATTCACTCATACACAGTGTATTTTATTCACTGTTTTCTAGTATATTTATAGAGTTGTATCATCGTTATCTCAACTTAATTTTAGATGTTCACATTATTTATTAGCATGCTTATATGTAATGTTAATTAATTACACAAGGAATACATATCATTTTTATTGTTATCATAATTAAAATAATGCTTTCGTTTATAATATTAAATATACTAGCCCCTGGCAACACACCTCTCTCATCCACACCCACTAATTTCCTAAAGAAACAACTGTTAACAGGTTAGAGTATATGTTTCAATAACATGAATATATATGTTCATATATGTAGTGTACAAAAATTATATCTATATCAATCAACTGATAAATTTTCTTTTTAAACATGATGCCATCTTGGTTTGTGTGATGCTCCATGACTGGCTTTTCCACGTAAAACACAATGGGCGATCATTGATGTCCTGGGTAATATTTTAGGTGCTGGAGAAGCAGAAGGGCAAACAACCAAGAGAAATGCTCACTTCCTAGAACCCTCATTTTAATGATGGAAGACAAATTAGTCATCAAATTTCACAGCACTTTAGAAGGAGAAAAATAAGTTAAGGAAAGGGATCAGGAGTGGAGGAAAGGGCTTCAGGTTGAACAGGGCTCATTTACTATGGAGGTGACAGTTGCACAAGGACTGGAAGGAGGTTGGGACATGAGCTGTGTGAGAATGCACTTTTGAATTGGGAGGAGGCAAGAATAGTCATTTTATCTCACAAAACTTGCTTACCAAAGTATAATAATGCACTGGAATTTCATTTTTAAACAAAATTTATCTTAAATGGAAGACATTTACATGGAAAAGATTTTTTATGTAAATTACACAATTTTCCAAATAACAGCAGTTGGGCCCTATGAGGTCATATATGAAAATTCCATGATGATCAGTGACAGTGGTTATGCAGTGTTACCATTCTAAGGTCTTACTGTCAGAGTCCACTGGTTTTAGTTGCCCTTATTCCGAGTGTTTTAAAAAAATATTTAAATTAATTTCTTGAAAATTTTTTCTGAGAGTGTATGTCAAGGAATTCATAAAACCCACGCCTTTATCCCTTATCATGTTTGGAAGCTGGCCAAGGCCACCTCACAAGGGGACAGGCGATCCTCCTGCCTCCTCAGTCAGCAGCCTCTTGACAGAATTGGGCCTCAAGATTGACTGGAACAGACTAGAACTTTCTGCTGCACCTGCAGGCAGGGATAACTAGATGTCTATAACTCATAATTTATGAGGCCAGAGGGAAACATTAAGTATAAACTCACAGGAAGCCAATTCAGAGTTTTGAAATTTTATTATGTTGTTTATTACATTGATTTATTTTCCTGATATATCAGTGAGAGTGATGGGTAAGCAGGAGAGTGGAGGGATGATTATATCACAGTTTCCCATGAACAGGAATGCTCTGTGGCACTAGGTTTGAGCTCAGCTCTATAATAGTGATCATCAGGCTTGTCCTCAGGCTGCAGCCCAGAGGTGGTCAAAGAGGTCCTGGTAAGAAACCTATATCTGAGAATCAGGCTTGAACCCCTGGAAGGTCTCTCACTGATGTCCCAGGTGACAAAGGTAGGTGTTCTGTCTGGGAGCACTGGGGCAATTGACATGGTAATTCCCAATGAGCCTGTTGCTTCCTGTGCAGGAAAAGGTGACCTCAGATCTGGGTTCATCAAGAGCTTCATTTGGGGCATGACGCAGACTTATATGGGGGGATTACTGCTCCTAATATCCCATAGCTCACCCCATAGCCTGGATTGCTGGACAGCTCCAGTGGAGTCTGAGAGGAGAGGAGGAGAGTCAGTGCCTGTGGTCATAGGAAAACCCACTCACAGGAGTCCCCATGGTACTTGATGGTGTCAGCTGTAAAAGCATCTCATCCATGGACCCACTTCACCCACTTTTCCTGGAGGAGGCTCAGCATTTTCCTAGCAAGTGTGGAGAGTTCCCCACACTCTGGTGTCCCATAAAGAGTGTTCCTGGCCTCAGCCCCCAAATTTCCCCTTTGTCTAATGCCCCTTCCTGATTTTACACCAGACATCACTGTTTGGACCCCTGTCTGGGAGCTGATGGTGCCAGAACATGTGGCACACCCAGTTCTGCTGCTCCTTCTGGGGCAAAAGGTGCTGCCCAACAACCAGATGATGGCACATCTGAGTCAGCACAAATTGTGCACAGTACCCTGGGAGGGGGCATGTGGCATAACACTGCTGTAGAACCCCACATTGACAAGACACAGTGACTATGTGTTATCAGTAATAGGAATTTTCCACTTACTGATCCCTACTTCTGACAATGAGAAATCTGTACTGTCCCCAGTGCTTACACCTACCCACACACCTCCTCAAGAGAAAACATGTATAAATAAGAAATAACAAATAATAACAGCGCTTATTTAACATATATACTCACTGCTGAAATGTTTACACAGTGTTTTCAATAAGAAAATATTTCACCACTTGTTCAAATTTTTTTCTACGACTTGTTGAATTTTATCATTGTATTCCTACAGATACAGTCAAACTTTATAATTTGTTTATACTAGGACCAGAATAACATGTATTCTTAATTAATTTTAAAATTATATTCTAGCGAGTTTGTGTGGGTTGGCTGCTGATGCAGGAGTGCATGCTGCTCTGACTTGGTGGGGGTCACTGACCACGTCCTGTGGTGCCTTGGGGGCCTGCCCTGCCCACCTAGAGATGTGTTGCCAGGGCACCATGAAGCCCTGGTGCCTGGCCCCTACCTCCTCAGGCCACAGACGGTTTTTTTGCAGCAGCAGACAGCCCACAACAACCTGTGAGGACTTTTGGTGGTGAGCACGGTTCCAGAGCACACAGCAACTAATTGTGGGAAGCTCACTTCAAGTCTAGAGGGAGGTCGGCACATGACGCACTGAGTCCTCTCCCCCAAGAAGCTGGTACTGAGTTGCACAGAATCTCTCTATTGCTGAGCAAGTAAGTGGTCTGCAGATTAAAGTGGGCAGAGAGCACCCACCCACCCCTTTTCTTCCCTTTTTTTACCTTTTTCTCTATTTTTCTTTCTTTTCTCTTTTTTCTTTCTAAGTGATATAATACATCGAAGCAATCAGAGTGACAGCCAGAATGAAGAAACAAAGAAACATGCCCCAAGTAAAACATTAGAAGGAAGCTCAAGAAATGGAACTAAATGAAACAGAGGTATCCAACCTTTCAGAGACAGAGTTTAGAACACTGATGATAGGAATGTTTCAGGAACTTAAGGAGGACATAAAGAAGCATACATACATCATAAAAAACAACCAGGTAGAATTAAAGTATACAATAACTGAAATGAAGAACATACTTGAAGGAATCACCAGTAGATTAGATGAAGCAGAGGATCCGATAAGTGATTTAGAAGACAAAATAGCAGAAATCACCCACTTGGAACAACAAAAAGAAAAAAGAATAAAAAACAATGAAAATAGTTTAAGAGACCTGTGGGACAACATGAAGCACAACATTCACATCATAG
>NW_017733360.1:42114-43082 GCF_001890085.2 Hipposideros armiger | reverse complement strand
TATCTCAAGAGAAATGACAATGAAAACACAACAACTCAAAATCTATGGGATGCAGCGAAAGCAGTCCTAAGAAGAAAATTCATAGCATTGCAGGCCTATCTAAAGAAACAAGAACAATCTCATATCTACAGACTATCTTTACACCTAAGGGAACTGGAGAAAGAACAGCAAAACAAGCCCAAACGGAGTACAAGGAAGGAAATAATAAAGACCAGAGCAGAAATAAATGAAATAGAGACCAAAAAAACACTACAAAATATCAATGAAACCAAGAGCTGTTTTTTTGAAAGGAGAAACAAAATCGGCAAACCCTTAGCCAGACTCACCAAGAAAAAGAGAAAGATGACCCAAATTAATAAAATCAGAAATGAAAGAGGGGAAATGACAGCAGATCCCACAGAAATACAGGAAATTTTAAGAAAATACAACGAGTAGCTATATGCCAACAAATTTGACAATCTGGAAGAGAGGATAAATTTCTAGAAGCTTGCAATCTACCAAGTCTGAACCAAAAAGAAACAGAAATGCTGAACAGACTGATTACCACCAAAGAAATTGTGTCAGTAATCAACAAGCTTCCAACAAACAAAAGTCCTGGATCAGATGGCTTCACAGGCAAATTTTACAAAACATTCCAAAAAGAATTAATACCTATTCTCCTCAAACTATTCCAAAAAATACAGAAGGAGGGAAGGCCCCCAAGCACATTTTATGAGGCCACTGTTACTCTGATCCCAAAGTCAGACAAAGATAATACAAAAAAAACAAAACTACAGGCCGATAGCCATAATGAACACAGATGCAAAAATCCTCAACAAAATACTAGCAAACGGAATTCAGTGTCACATTAGCAAGATCATGCACCACGATCAAGTGGGAATCATTCCTGATATGCAAGGTTGGTTTAATATCCGCAAATCAATTAACGTAATACATCACATTAACAAAATGAAAAATAAAAATCATAT
>NW_017733360.1:40297-41643 GCF_001890085.2 Hipposideros armiger | reverse complement strand
AACAAAAAGAAAAAAGAATAAAAAACAATGAAAATAGTTTAAGAGACCTGTGGGACAACATGAAGCACAACATTCACATCATAGGAATACCAGAAGAAGAGAAGAAGCAAGGGATTGAGAATGTATTTGAATAAATAATGACTGAGAACTTCCCTACCCTGGTGAAGGAAATTGACATACAAGCCCAGGAAGTGCAGAGAGTTCCAAACAAGCTGAACCCAAACAGGTACACACCAAGACACATTATAGTAAAAATGGCAAAGGTTAAAGACAAAGACAGGATCCTAGAAGCAGCAAGAGAAAGACAGCAGGTTACATACAAAGGAACTCCTATAAGACTAATAGCTGACTTTGCTACACAAACTCTGCAGGCCAGAAGGGAGTCGCAGTAAATATTCAAAGTGATGCAAAATAAAGGTGTACAACCAAGATTGCTTAACCTAGCACAGCTATCACTTAAAATTGAAGGAGAAATAGGGCCGGCTGAGTGACTCAGTTGGTTAAGAGCTCACTCAAAGGTTTGAGCTCTGAGCAACAGCGGTTCGAGTCCGGCCTGAGCTGAGCTGCCGCTGAGCTGCCAACAGGTACCAGGATGGCTCAGCTTAAAAAAAAAAATTGAAGGAAAGATGAAGAGCTTCTCAGAAAGAATAAACTTAAGGAATTCATTACCACCAAGCCAGCATTGCAGGAAATGCTAAATGGGCTTTTTTAAACAGAAGAAAAGGGAATACAAGCTAACCCAGGAAGATCAGAAATACAAATAACAAAATGGCAATAAATATGCACCTATCAAAAATCACTTTAAATGGGAATGGATTAAATGCTCCAATCGAAAGACGTAGAGTGGCTGAGTGGATAAGAAAACAGGACCCATGCATATGCTGTTTACAAGAGACTCATCTCAGATCAAAAGACACACAAAGACTGAAAGTAAAGGGATGGAAAAATGTATTTCACGCAACTGGAAATGAGAAAAAAGCGGGAGTAGCAATACTTATTTCAGACAAAATAAATTTTAAAATGAAGTCTACAATAAAAGACAAAGAAGGACACTACATGATAATAAAAGGATCAATTCAATAAGAGGACATAACCCTAGTAAACATCTATGCACCCACCATAGGAGCTCTTAAATACATAAAACAGATTTTGACAGACATAAACACAGAGATCAACAGCAACACTATTGTAGTAGGGGACTTCAACACTCTGTTATCACCAATGGACAGATCCTCCAGACAGAAAATCAACACAGAAACAGTGGCCTTAAATGACACTTTAGACCAGCTGGATTTAATTTATATTTTTATTGCATTTCACCCTAAAGCAAAATAATATACATTCTT
>NW_017733360.1:28781-35602 GCF_001890085.2 Hipposideros armiger | reverse complement strand
TCCACAACTAGACTGAAGAACAAAACGACAGCAACTTGTCTGTTCCCCTTCCCCCAATTCCCCAGCACTGTTCCCATACCCCCCAATTCCCCAATAAAAATCTTTAAAAAAAAAAAAGAAAGAAACACCTGGTGCAAGAAGAACCTCCTCTCGCTGTCCCCCTAAAAGCAGGAAATAAATCTCCCATGTGAAAGGTACCCTACCTGCACCAGGAGTTATCCTTATCACCAGAAATAGGGAATTCAGGACTGAGAAGCGTATATGAACAAACCTTGCAAATTGTTTACTAATTTACTACCCTAAGCCAAACTCCACTTAGGGTAGTAAATCCAAGTCTAAGTTGCTTTGTCTTGTCAATGCCTCACAAATTTATTGTTCCTTTGTCTAAAACGTATAAAAGCTGTCTGCTTTGGACATTTCCTTAGGTGCCATTTCTGTGAGACCTACATATGTAAGAATTAAATTATTGTTTTCTTTCTCCTGTTAATCTGTCTTGTGTCAATTTACTTGTTAGACCAACCTGAAGAACTAAGAAGGGTAGGGGGAAGTTTCCTCTTGCCTCAACAATACACATATACCTGTATACATGTATATAGATATCAATATCTATTTGTTTGTAAAAAAACATATTTAGTTTTCTACACAGAATAAAAGAAGCAGTTCATTATTTTTCTTTTCCTTTAAGAAATCATGCTCTCTCTCTGGTAATGGGAAATATCCATAAGCTGGAGTTTACATATCCCATTTTCTCACACAAAGGCTCCTAAGGTCAACACTTATCTGCCAACATAAAAAAAGACAAACAAAACACACCAACTTGAGAATGTCCAGGACAAAGGTGTGCAAGTCCTAAAGNAATTTATAAAACACTCATTCAACTCAACACCAAAACAACCAACAACCCAATTAAAAAATGGGCAGAGGATATGAAGAGGCATTTCTCTAAAAAGGTCATACAGATATCCAAGAGGCATAGGAAAAAATGTTCAACCTCACTAATCACTAGGGAAATGCAAATAAAAACCACGATGAGATACCACTTCACTCCAGTCAAAATGGCTATCATCAATAAATCAACAAACAAGTGCTGGCGAAGCTGTGGAGAAAAGGGAACCCTTGTGCACTGTTGGTGGCACTGCAGATTGGTGCAGCCATTATGGAAATCAGTATGTAGATATCTCAAAAAACTGGAACTGGAACTACCGGATGACCTAGCAATTCGACTTTTGAGTATCTATCCAGAGAAACCCAAGATGCTAATTTGAAAAAATATATGTACCGCTATGTTTATTGCAGTGCTATTCACAATAGCCAAGACTTGGAAACAAGCGAAATGCCCATCGGTAGATGACTGGATTAAGAAACTGTGGTACATCTATGCAATGAAGTATTACTCCGCCATAAAGAAGAATGAAATCATACCATTTGGGACGATATTGATGGACTTAGAGACTATTATGTTAAGTGTAATAAGTCAGTCGGAGAATGACAAATACCATATGATTTCACTTTTATGTGGAATCTAAAAAGTGAATGAACGAGGAAAGTAAACAGAAGTGGTCTCAGAGATATAGAGGAAAAACTGTTGGTTGCTAGTTGGGAGGGGGTGGGGATTAGGGAGGAGGGGAAGGGGTTAGACAGCATAAATAGTTAGCTGCAATATTGCCACAGGGACATGAAAGACAGTTTGAGGAATATAATTAGTAATGTTGTAAATATTTTGTAGGGTGTCAGGTGGTCACATGTCTTGCTAGGGAGACCGCATCATGGATGGCGAAGAGGCTTGATCAGTGCACTGTACACCTGAAGCTGATGTTGTATAATATTGTATATCAACTATAAGTGAATATATATATATATATATATATATATATATATATACTCATGGGACGTGGAGTATAGTGTGGGAGTGGAGTCAGGGGAGTTGTGGTGGATGTGTATGGTGTTGGGGCGAGGTGGGACTGCGGATTGGGGGAGGGGGATTGACACTTTGAGGGGTAAAAAGTATAACTATTGCACTGTGTTTTACAGCTGAAACTAATTCTAAAAAATGTGTATTTCATAATAAAAAATAATTAAAGGAAAAAAATTGCATAGGTTTCAAGTGTACAATTCTATAGCACATCATCTATATGTCACATTGTTTGCTCACCATCCAGGCTCTGTTCTCCTTCCATCACCATATATTTGACCACCTTTATCTTCTTCTGACATCGATAGATTATTGGATAAAAAGATGTGTTATATATACACAATGGAATACTTGTCTGCCGTTAAGGAAAGATGAAATGCTGTCATTTGCGATAACATGGATGGATCTTGAGTTTATTGTGCTAAGCGAAATAAGTCAGACAGAAAAAGTCTAGAACCATGTGACTTCACTCATATGTGGGATATAAAACTGAAGGTAACAAAGGAACAACACAAAGTTCACTGACATGTGTTTTTTTATTGTGAGAAACTTTAGAAAGCAAAACTTCAGCCAGAACTATTAGAATATTGTAATATGCTGAATCAACTGAACTCCTTACAAGATTGTGCTTATAACATTTCAGCTAAAATTAACACCTGCAAAGATAACCTATCTAAGGTCTCTGCCAGTTTCTAATGACTTTTTTTGTAAATCAAAGTTAATTCCTTATATTAGCTTAATTAACATGTGATCTATGCTTCTGGGATATTTGAAATGTACATCGAAAGAAATTTTCTTTGGGGCATTAATTAATCTAGGGAATTAATTTTAGAAAATATCTTGCAAACCTAGGCTAAAGATAAATTATTTTCTATAGTAATGTTTTGTGCATTTCTTTTGCCTCATGCCAACACTCTGCCTTAATACATCTGGCACCTGAAAGAAGTTGAGAGGTGTTTAAAAAAAATCGTGTATATGACCAAGACACCATTCACTTACAGAAAGATTTTCACTTTTGCTTGTTTCTTTCAGGTGGCCTGAACATGAAAAAAGGGTGTTCTTTGTTAGTATGTCATACTGGATTTGAGGGTTAACTGAGGGATTTGTGCTGAGTATTCTCTCTCCCTTTCAGTTTGGGGGTTGGGAAGGCTGAATGTGGTCCTTTCAGCTGTGGCCAGATCAGAGAAGGGATCAGAACAGGGCCTGACAGTGTCCTAGAGCTTATTTGTACAGGCCTTGTAGTTCTGAGGGTACTTAAAGCATTGAGAAACCTAATGTTTAAAAAAGAAGGAAAGTGGTCAACACCAGGAAATAAGAAATGTTCGTTTCAAAATCATCTGGTGAGAATGGCAATGGGCATACATGGGAACATTCTTGAATTTTCCCAACAAGACCTGGGGTCTCTGGGTAGCAATAACGTCCTTCTCTCTGCAGCATTACACACAACCACTTGGTGACATTTGACACCCACAGTGAGAAATGTCGGAAGAAGAAAGGAATAAAAATTAATGGACACCATGGCAGAGTGCATGCTTTCCCAAGGAAACAGAGCCTCCCTTTGCACTGGGAACATATAAGCACAGTGAAACTGATCTTTGATTAACTCCCATGAGAGGAAATTCTGATGTCACCATGGGACCTTCTCTGAAGTCATTGCAATCACTTTGAAGTATGACTGTGGTGTCCACAGTTAATCACTTTTAATGCAAAACTCCATTAAAGGAGACTCACATTGCTAATGGTTGCTCAGAAACTAAGGTTCAACTGAGAAGAACGCAATGCTTTTTAAAAAGTGGACCTGGCCTCTACACTCTCCTACCCCCATTTTTTTATTTTTTCCTACCCTGGCAGTTTCACACAAAGAAGACAACAGGAGCAAAGTAAAAGTGTGACTGCTTCTTTCCAATGAGTTATTGTTCTGGAATACTGCTCAGGAGACCATCTCCTTACTGTTGCTTTGAGGAACATTAAACCAAAAGTTCCTCTTTTAGTGTTCAGCAGCAGGATTTGGGGTTCTCTCAAGGATGACAGGCAGCTTCAGAGCTGGGGAAGGAGAGATAATATGCTTTCCTGGTCTGGTGGTGGGGAAGGGGGAAAAGGAAGAAGAGCCTCTTTCTGACCTTGATGGAATCTCTTCTCATTCTTCTTCTGAAGCATCAGGACCTGTGGACCAGAATGGCTCCTATACCCCAATCTCCTCCACAAATAGGGAGGGCAGTGAACAGAATTTGGAGCATACTGGATAAATGTTTGATGGCCACCTTCCCATATAGCCCTGGAAGTAGCCTCCTAGTAAGGACTCCCTTAAAGTCTAGTGTTCATCCTGAATTTGTCAGCATGATTGGCTCTCACTTCTGTCCAGAAACACAGTGTTCTCTCACTAGGGACTCACCCCGCCCAATCTTGCACATATCTGTGGTCTCAAAGGGGCAAGGTGGGGATAAGGATACGGTGATGGGGGCAGGGGAGATGGCGGAGAATATATGGGTTAGTGCACATTCACCATGGGCACTTGGGGAATTTCTGTGCTGTACAGGGCCTACTGATAGTGATTTAGGAAGGTCAGCTCATGAAAGGAGGTCTCCTTAACAATTTCCATACATACCCTACTTGCCCCATATGGCACAAAAAGACAAACATATTGAGAGTCTCCCTCTTTACTGGTAACACAAGTGCAGAGGAGGCAAAGGGGGAAAACTTGTCAGTGGCACCAGAAGAACCAATCTTCAATCTGGCTCCTAAACAAGGATGGTATTCTAGCACCCCTCCAATGTAGGAGAAGTTGGTTCAGGGTATCGGGTGATGCGTTTCTGAACATTAATTCCCCTTCATTTCTCCTACACTTGGCCCTCTTACTATATATATTTTATTGAAGAACAGTGTCTTTTTCCTAGACTCATCAGCTCCAAGTCAAGTCATTGTCTTCAATCTAGTTGTGGAAGGTACAGCTCACTGGCCCATGTGGTAATCGAACTGGCAACCCTGGTGTTATGAACACTGCACTTTAACCAACTGAGTCAACTGGCCACCCTGGCCCTCTTATTATTAAACCAAACATACAATCAGAGGGAAAAACGGATTGGCTTAGTATTTTGAACAGCTAATGTCATAATAGAAAAAACACAACATGCAACATTATATGCCATTGAGATTTTAAACTGCATTAGGAGAAGTTAACCTCAGGGAAGTTAACACCATAACCCCTCCCTTCAGTTCACTTTTAGTGAGTACTGGTTATGTGCAAAGTGCTGGAATAGGCTTATTACTCCCAATTTTAATATTCTAATGATTTTTTCCAGGTATTGAATGCAGGTATAGCTTATGAGTTGCACCAGATTCTTGCTGTTGATCCATTGACTGGAAATGGATAAAGAAAGGTCTGTATCCTGACAGTTGACTATCAGCAGTTCAGCTGGTTTCTGTCCCCTTCTCACTAGGGATAGCATCACCTTGTGGGGGGGGGACTGGATTGGGGCATGGTAAATAGTGGACCCTATTGAAAATCATATTGAGGGAAATGGCTACCTATTTGAAAACCCTATGTTTCCTGTGAAGTTAATAATCAACAGGAAGGAACATATTGGCTTTTTAGACAGAAGGTCTTCTTCAAAGATGTCTAAAGGGTCATTATTCCTCTGAAACCTCTTCAGAGTTAAAAAGTTGGTCTGGCGGGCTGGCCGAGTGGCGCATTGGTTAAGAGCTGACTTGGGACCCCAGAGGGCCCCGCTTCGGATCCCATATATGAGGGCCAGTGATTCTGCCCTCTACAGCTAAGATGCTGAACAACAGCTCAACCTGGAGCTGGGCTGCCATGAGTCGCCAGCGACGGCGTAGGCTGCAGCCCCTGCTGCAGTGNAATCAGGAACAAGACAAAGCTGCCCACTTTCACCACTTCTATTCAACATAGTTCTGGAAGTTCTGGCTACAGCCATCAGACAAGAAAATGAAATAAAAGGCATCCAAATTGGAAAAGAGGAAGTAAAATTGTCATTATATGCAGATGTCATGATACTATATAGAGAGAATCCCAAAGACGCCACCAAAAAACTGTTAGAACTGATAAATGAATTTAGTAGTGTAGCAGGATACAAAATTAACATTCAGAAATGAGTTGCATTTGTATACACCAATAATAAACTACCAGAAGAAGAAATCAGGAAAACAATCCCATTTACAATTGCTTCAAAATCAATAAAACACCTAGGAATACATTTAACCAAAGAAGTAAAAGACCTGTACTCAGAAAATTATGAGACATTGAAGAGAGAAACCAAAGAAGATACAAATAAATGGAAATACCTACCATGTTCATGGATAGGAAGAATTAATATAGTTAACATGTCAATACTACCTAAGGCAATGTATAGATTGAATGCAATTCCTATCAAACTACAAGGAACATTTTTCTCAGAAATAGAACAGATAATCCGAGAATTTATATGGAGACATAAAAGACCCCAAATAGCCACAGCAATCTTGAGAAATAAGAACAAAGAGGTAGGTTTCACGCTAAACGACATCAAATCATACTACAAGGCTACAGTAATCGAAGCAGTATGGTACTGGCATAAAAACAGACACGTAGATCAATGGAACAGAATAGAGAGCCCAGAAACAAACCCATCCATATATGGTCATTTAATCTATGACATTGGAAGCAAGAATTTACAGTGGAGTAAAGATAGTCTATTTAATAAATGGTGCTGGGAAAATTGGACTGACACGTGCAAAAAAAGGAAACTGGACCACCTACCTACACCATATACAAGAACAAATTCAAAATGGATTAAAGATTTAAATGTAAGACCTGAAACCATAAAACTCCTAGAAGAAAAAACTGGGAGTAAATTTGCAGACATCACCCTCAGTAATATTTTTACTGAGATATCCCCTCGGGCAAGGGAAATAA
>NW_017733360.1:17147-20216 GCF_001890085.2 Hipposideros armiger | reverse complement strand
CGACTGATCTGCCTCG
Organism: Hipposideros armiger; assembly: GCF_001890085.2. NCBI lineage: Eukaryota > Metazoa > Chordata > Mammalia > Chiroptera > Hipposideridae > Hipposideros > Hipposideros armiger. The sequence goes on along the minus strand of NW_017733360.1, from coordinate 20,200 downwards.
CCCGGGAAGAGCGCAATGATGGTGCCAACTTGGGCCAGTGAAGCCATGTCCTCCACAACCAGACTGAAGAACAAAAGGACAGCAACTTGTCTGTTCCCCTTCCCTCAATTCTCCAGCGCTGTTCCCATCCCCCAATTCCCCAATACAAATCTTAAAGAAAAAACCACGTAGTCATGGGGTCCCATGAAATTTGTGGCTTGTCTAGCTGTTGCATGAGAGCTGCTTAAACCCCAGACACTGCCTTGATATTTTAGCCTGTAGTGTTAAACAATGTTGAGAGAATCTCAACCCAAATTATCTAAAGCTCTTAATAATCTTTGCCCAGCCAAGAGTTTGAGGGGAAAGAGGCAAAAAAAAAATGTCACTGTTGTCAATTCTGCATGTTCCATCCTGCCCTACCCTCTAAAACTTCCTAGGCTCAGGACCAAGACAGCTCACTCTGCTCTGGCTACAGTACCAGGACCCTGTACCAGAGCTGCTGCTATTCCGTATAGCAAGTTATCCTAGATGCTGCTGCTCAACCAGGTGGCCCCAGTGCCATCCCTTATTCTAAAGGCAAGAAGGTGGAACAGGCATTTTAGGAAGATAGTCAACAAAAATCAGGGTAATGGATCGTAAAATGGTTCCTCCCTAAATACCTGCTAACTATTTTCGCAAACAAACAAAACTGTCAGACTTCAGTGTCTTCTCAGAGTCCTAGTTAATGGGGTTTACATTGTATTTAAATCCTTTAAGTTTCCACAAACTCATAGATACAGAGAACAAATTAATGGTTGCCAGATGGGAGTGGGGTAGGAAGGATGGGTGAAAAGGGGGAATGGATTAATATGTACAAATTGCCAGATGTGAAAATAGTCCCAGGGATGTAAAGTACAGCATAGGGAATATAGTTACAATACCATTGTAATAACTACATCTGGTATCAGATGGGTACTAGGCTTATTGGCTGATTGCTTTGTAAGTTATATAAATGTCTAATCACTGTGTTGTACACCTGTAAATGATATAATATTGTACATCAACTGTAGTTGAAATACAAAATAACAAAAAAATTTAAAGAGATTAAAAAAATAAATCCTGGGCCGGTCGAGTGGCGTGATGGTTAAGAACTAGCTTGGGACGCCAGAGGGCCCCAGTTCGGATCCCACATATGAGGGCCAGTGACACTGCCCTCCACAGCTAAGATGCTGAACGGCAGCTCGACCTGGAGCTGGGCTGCCGTGGGTCGCCGGCGATGGCATAGGCTACAGCCCCTGTGGCAGTGGGTTGCCGTGGGCTACCGTGTGTGGCCAGCAGCCAACGTGAGCGGCCAGCAGCCGCAGTGAGTGGCCGTCCAGAAGCCGGCTACTGATCTGCCTTGCCCGGGAAGAGCACAATGATGGTGCCAAGTTGGGCCAGTGGGGCGGCGTCCTCCACAACTAGACATAAGAACAAGACGACAGCAACTTTTCTGTTCCCCTTCCTCCAATTCCCCAGCACTGTTCCCATCCCCTCAATTCCCCAGTAAAAATCTTTTTAAAAATCCTTTAAGTTTCCAAACTGCACATTTTAAGTGACACAAAGGACCACCTCTCCCTGCCTGAGATCTCATTTTTGTTCTCCCATCTTAGGATTTGAGGTCTTTTTGCTGCATGACTGGGTAGTCTAAATGAGGCCAGTGTAATTGAACTAGCTTTGGGACCCAAATGTATCAGTGGTCAAATCTCCATAAGCATAACCGAAGCCCACAGCCGGCTGTGGTATGGGCTGATATTGGGTCTGTATTCCCAGTACCAGTTTCCCCTAACAGTTCTATTTGCAAAAGACAGGAGGAAAACCGTGAATTAAAGTTTCTTGTGGAAATTCATGCTGTAGGGTTTGGAAACAGATGAGAACACTAAGTTTTTTCCTTGATTTGTTTCTTGTGGCTCAAAATCCCTTCACAATGCCATTGGGGGAGCTCTATGTAAACCTAGGGAAGGGGAAAAACAAGTCAACCAAACCGTACGTTTTCCTTCTCCTCTGCAGATGGCTTGGCAGCCTGAGAAAGTGCTCCCAGCCTCCTCCCAACCTTTCCAACGTGAGCCAGGCCTATGAGCTCAGATCATGGTATTAGGATGCTGTACTCAGTGGTCTGCTTTGTTGGGCTACTTTTCAGCAGCCCACCACCAGATTTGCAGCTCATTTCCATCACTGCACTCACATATGCACTCAATAGCAAAGCTAATAAACCCATGCTGATTTTCTTTTCTTTTGGAGGCAAATACCACTTTTATACAACTGATGGTTTTCTTTGGTCACCTTTTCATCACAAGACCTACAAATTAGTCACCACTGCCTGTGAGAGTAAAAAGTATTTGAAGTTAACATAGCTACGAATCTACCTAAATTGAGGGGGGCCCCCTCCACCAAACAAATTCTACAAAACTCACCTCTTCAAAATCATACCACCAAAATGAGGGGAAAAAATCCTTAGATGTTAGAAATTCCTCAAGAGAATATTCACTTACGCGTTTAATAGATTCATAATGTTGAATTTGTGTAGTATCCGAAAGGCCTATTTTGACTGTATGTAACTCTTCTCTAACCTTTTCACCCTTCTTAGGTCAATATTAACAATTTTGCTTGTTTGTTTCATTCTTTAGACAAACTTCTAAAGGTTGCAAAATCTCCCTTCTCCCCGTTCTCACCATGTGACTATTCTAGCAATGTTCTCAGGTTGATACATCAAAGTACTCCAGAAAATTGAAATTTAGGGCTGCCACTCTCTACAGTGTCTAATCAGACTAAAAAGAAAAGGAGGAGAGGCAGGTAATTGAAACTTTAAGCTGCCTTCCCCTATCAGTCTCAGCTTAATTAAACATACATTAGTTATTCACAGAGAGTGTTCTGTGGATAAGTTCTTCCACCACCCCAATATTTATAAATCCATTCATTTACCTAAGAGCTTATGCCTGGCTTTGAATAATTTATAACCCTCTTGGGGCCGGCCGAGTGGCGCGATGGTTAAGAACTGGCTTGGGACGCCAGAGGGCCCCGGTTCGGATCCCACATATGAGGGCCAGTGACACTGC
>NW_017733360.1:0-16092 GCF_001890085.2 Hipposideros armiger | reverse complement strand
CTGCCAACATAAAAAAAGACAAACAAAACACACCAACTTGAGAATGTCCAGGACAAAGGTGTGCAAGTCCTAAAGTAGGTTTTAGAATGGCTGTCCTGCCAAATGGCATTTTTCAGGTTTACTGACCTGCAGTCTTGCTTCAGGTACATCTATGCATCTTGCAAGCTCCTCTCTGTGGAGAGAAGACCACAAATGTTTAGTATTTGGAGTTGTGAATAAAATGAAATAAGGATATACATTTTATGTTTCTTTTAAGATTTGCATGCTCCCCTCAAGGCCCCCACTACTCCCCAAGTAAACTTTTCTGTCACTTCCAGCTCCTGCCTTGCTTTATAGATTGTTTCCCCTCAAAAATCAAGGTGGCATTAACAACTCAGTAGTCAAGATACATAATTTTAACAAACTGCTTAAAAATATAAAAATTAATGCAAAAAATATATGATGGACAAATTATCAAAATTTTAAATAAAAGAAGGATCCAGCACTGCTGTTGCTTGATGGTACTTATTCTCCTTATCCTGATTCCAAAACTTTTATTTACAAAAACAGGCCACCAGCATAGGCAATAAAAGGAAAAGCTAGGACAGGCCGAGTGGCTCAGTTGATTAAGAGCTCGCTCAAGAGTTTGAGCTCTGAGCAACAGCGGTTCGATTCCCGGCCTGAGCTGAGCAGCCACTGAGCTGCCAACAGGTGGCAGGATGGCTCAGCTTAAAAAAACAAAACAAAACAAAGCAAATAAACAAACAAAAGATGGCAGTGGTTAAGTTTGAGGCATGTGGGTCCATGATACATTTAGGGGCCCATAAAAATATTTTAACTTCTGATATGCTGATAGATTGGATGTTTGCAGTTCAAGAAAGAAGATGAGACAGCATACATGCCTTAACTGCTTAAGCCCTTATGAAAACCCTATGATGTAGGCAGTGTTATTATCCCCATTTTTCAGGTGAGGAAGCTGAGAGTCAGGTTGGTGCATTAGTCCAGGACACAGAGTGAGTGGGTCAGGCTTTGGACCTACGCTCCTAACTGCCTCCTCTCCATTATTGGTGGCCTTTTCCATCTCCCCAGAGTGTACATCTCTTCCTATAGTCTGTTTTCTTAACCTATTTCATTATTTTTTCCCCTTCTTCCCTCTTTCTTGACTGAGGGTAGAACTCCAGGATCTCACTGAGTCCAGTGGGTGTCAGTCAGCTAAAGAAGCAGGTAACTGAGTCCTGTCATGCTGACTCCCTAGACGCTGCAAAGGGCAAGGGATTTCCCATGCTTGGAATCGCAAGGAAGACCACAGTCTCAAGGAATTCCTCTATTGGTGGACTACAGACTCAATGGGTCTGCCTCTCTGTTTAATGTGCCAGGAAAATTTTTTTTAAAAACCAACATTTGTAAATACATACAGAAAGTTTAAAAAATAATATAACATCGCTTCAGAGAACACCCAAAATCTTCATAAAAATAAAGGGTTTGTAATTTGTTCACCCTCAGAAAGTGTCTCCATATACTTCTTCATGACAGACTCGCTAGGGTTTTTCTTTGTGATTTGGCTTATTGGGGGCAGAGATGGGGGATGCTATGTAATTGTGAGTCTGTAACATGCATAAGGGGGTCCAAGTCCAGTAAGCTATGTATCCATAGATAGCCTGAATCTCAAATGGAGATTTATAGCAGGTATGCCCTTACTGTAAATCTCCCTATACTGCACACCCTCCACTTTTTTTTTAAAACTAGGACCAATCCTGTGCTTAAAGCCCTGTTTGCATGTCCTAAAAACATTCCATTTTGCCACAAGTACAGGTCTCTTTCGCCTAGGTAAAGATATTTAAACTCAGGCACATTCTGAAAATTCTTCTAACTTATTTAAAGACCTCCATCATTTTACTTAATCAAAGATAAGCTCTCCAAAAATCAGAAATTCCACAATTCTATCAATCTATGCTCAAAATAAGTTTATCGAGCTTATGGGAGTTTCCTCTCTCAAAAACACAAACACAAAAAATTAAACTATTGCCTTTTCTACAATGCTATCAACGCTGCCTCCCATAGATCACTAAAATGCTTTTTGTCTAGAATGGTACATCTTTGAAAATATCTGGGCATAAATATTTCACATCTATTTCTTTAACACTTGTATAGTGCTTACTTTGCACCAGCCATTGGTTCTAAATATTTTCCAAATATTAACTCCTTTTTCTTCACTACAACACTAATTGTAAAGGCCCTCATGCAGTGTAAGTGTTCTTAGCTGCACTAAGCACTGGGCTAAGCACTGGGTTGGGGCCTACACTTGCACTCTGATATGGATTTATTACTAAAACTCTGGAGCACTTACACTTTCTCAAGGAACACGTTGGGTTTCTTGCAGAATGCATTTGACCACCCAGAGTGCTGGGCAAACCCAGCCCCAGGATCCTGCTCCCACAGCTCCAGGTAACATGGAAGGCTTTTATTTCGGCATCATTGCAAAGCTTAAAGCAAGCAGCCTCTAGCAAACTACTTCAGATTAATTACTAACCCCTTTGGGATTACTGGCTGCTGGATATGAAGGGCTGGGTCAAAATACATCTTCAAGCTTTCCGGCAAAGACCAGAGTGAGGTCTCCCCACTTTCCTTTCCTTTCCCTTTCCAAATCAGCTTGTCAAATGGAGCAAAGCCCTTTCCTCTGGGCAGGCACCCCACCAAGACTGGAGTACTCAGCTGAGCAGTGATATAGATCCCTCATTCAGTACACTTGCATGTACCCTACAGTCACCCTTCTTCTTTCTAAACTCATGACTTCATTGGTCAGAAACCTTTCAGTGTCTTTGTAAAATTGTGTGTGTGCGTAGACATATACATATATATACACACATACATATATAGTATACCTGTATATATACATATATATTTATCGTCTTCAGTAAATTGTTATACATGTACATGTTATACATGTACATGATTCTAGATAGAGGACATTGTGCTAAGTGAAATTAGCCAGACAGAGACAAAAAAACAAACAACAGCAACAAGAAAAGTATTCTGGAAGGTGACTATATTTATTTTTGCAAGTAGTAGTAGTAATAATCGTCATCTTATTTCACAGTTGGGAAACTGATGAGGCTTGCTCAGTGTCCTGTGACAAGAATATGGGGCCAAAGTTCTTGCTATGAGGAGGGTACCAGAAGAGCAATGCTGTGCACTGAAACCAGATTCAGGTGTTGTAACTCCAAAGCCTGGCTTCTTTACTCAAATCCCTGGTCTTCTGTATTTTGAGGGAGGGGGTGGTTAATGTCATCATGTACCCCTTCATTATCTGATGAAAGTTGCACACACTCTTAAAATTACAGTATGTACAGATTTTACAATTCAAGTTCAAATAGACTCACAATCTCCATGATGGCCAACCATGGCCTCCAAATCAGGAACCCCATGTCTGGAAAATGTGCCCCACCCCCAAAACTGCAATGAACTCAACCAGGTTCTACCTTAGAGACTCTCTCACCCTACTACACATCCTAATACACTGCTTTCATTAAGTCACTACCCCTGACCAAAACCTTTACAGTTATCCATACCCAAATGCTGGCATTCTAACTCCTTCCATAAGTTTGACCCCAACCCACCTTTTAAACTCTATTTCTCACCTGCTACAGTGTTATCTTCAGGCTCCCCCTCCAACTTCCTCTCAAGGTTACACTTTACATGTGCTCACTCTCCTGGCCACCCTGGTTGTGACGGGGTTCCCTGAGAAAACTTTGCACCTGGTCCCCTCCTGGGGCTGTTCACATTACCTCTTTTAACTGGGACTCCCTTCATAGCCTGCTCAGCATCTGCCAATTGCTGACCAGTCCTCTGAGGTGCAAAAGACAGCCTACTACACACACAAACTGAACCTGCTTCTACCACCGGCTGCTAAGAACAGTGTCTTCAAAGATTTGACTTCTGGCCAATTTCCTTTGGGCTGTGGTAACCTTGGGAAAGTCATTGAGCCTCCCTGAGTCTCCATTTCCTTGGTAGGAACTAAAGACAGTGGTGGCCCCCTCCTCAGGGGATAGCTGTAAGATTGATTAGCCAGGCCCTGGTGCATTGCAAGCAACGGTAGGATCTCACCAGCATGAGCAAGCAGAGTTATGCGCCACTCCACAGGCTCTCATATCCACTCAGGATCAGGGGCTACACTCTGTGCCTGGCATCTTCAATCATAGTGCGGGCCCATGTGCAGACTGATGCCCCACAGTCCTGACCCCTTAACTATAGCAGCAGCTCAAGTTGTCTCAGCTGTCACCCTGGGCCTTACTTGTATAATTTCTTGCAAAGTTCATAACACCAAAGAGCAGGTACCACCAATATCTCCATTCTACAGATGTAGCACCTGAGGCGCAGAGTGTTCAGCTAACTTGCTCAAGGTCACAAAGCAAGTCAGCAGTGGGGCTGGGTAGTCTGCCTCCATACTGTGGGGCCTCCTGCTTTTGGGTGGGCCAATCTGCCTCACCAGATTATGAGAACCCTCAGCACAATGGCCAGGTTGGCCTTCCCCACATTGCTGGTCTGTGTATGCTGCAGCCAGCATATGCTTATTGTCTGAAGCACATACACATACAAAAAGATGGTGGGGACATTATTTTCACATAAAACATCCTCTCTTCATTGGCAACACTTAGACGTTAACCATCTCTATCTCCTCTCATGGGCCCTTACTAAAAATGATTACTAAAAAGATGGAAGTAGCAAATAGGAGGTGACAGGGTATGGTCATTTACAAAGATTTTTAAAATCATCCTTATTGATCTTCACAATAACCCCATGAGTTAGGTACTATTGTTATCTCCATTGTGCAGATAAGGAAATTAAGGTTAAGGAAGAATAAGCAAGTCAGGTTAGCCAGGTAGCAAGTGGTGAGCAAGCAAGGTTTCTGATGTCAGTTAGTTTGGCTCCTGGAAGAGCTAGTCTGAGGAGAAAGCATCTTGGTCAAAGTCATACAGAGTCTGTCCGATTGCCATCTCTGACCATTGTTTTGAAAGTGAATTGGTCAACTAAGCTTTTAAAAACTGTTTTCTTACCCATTCTTTGGGAACATGAAGCAGGGGGCATTTATCCATTAGGCACACTACATGAGATGACTGAGGTCCATGATACATTTAAGGGCCCATGAAAATAGTTTAATTTCTGATATAAAACAGGGTTGATGACAATGGTGGTTGTGCCAGTAAAAATACGCAAATTCACGTACATTGTCGAACATAGGGCCCATTGTTAGAGCCTAGTCTTAATATTTAAGATATTTAGGATAAGAACACATTATGGAACATCTACAAAACACTCTCTGAAGAAAGACTCTTACAGCCTTCAATCTGTCCTGGCTCTCTTTATTTCACAAATAAATATTTTTTTTTGTCAAAAACAAAATTTGACAATAAATAAAATGTATTTATTTCTAAGCAAGAGCTCAGGAAAAGGAGGGTGTAGAGGAAAAGGAGGAGGAAGCAACAGGAAAGGGAGGAGAGAATTCTACAAGGTGTGCAGCACCCCACCCAGCACAGAGAACAAGTGTGTGTCTGAAGACAGTCTCTAGTCACAGGCACAGCAGAAGTGGTATTGTCCACAGTTAGAACCAGGAGCAAATAAAAGGCCCTTTGCACTTTGGACATTCTTGGAGGCTCTAAACTATGTGCAGACTTCTACTCCTACAATCTGACACGGATTCATTACTAAAAATCTATAGCCAGTGGACTTTCTCAATAAGTGTGCTTGAGTTGTTTCCCTCCCCCAACCTCACCCTGCCCCCATAGTGCATCTGAACACCTTACATGCTCAGGAAACGCAACCTCGAGCTCTTGTTCCTGGAGACCCGAGAAGCATGGTGAGGTCTGACTTCAGCCTCATTGCAAATGCTCCAGCAAGCAACCCCCTAGCTAATTGTATTCGTTTGGTTACTATTCCCTGCTCAGTACTGGCAACTCTGTATGGAGGCTGAGCCAAGAGATGCTCTGCAAACTTTTCTCCAATGTCTCCCGAGCTCGTGTGAGATCTGTCTCTTACCGGCCACAAATCAGCTTGCAAACTCCAGCACAACCCCTTCCTCTGGGAAGACGCTCCACCAAGACAGGAGCAGTCTGTTAAGTTGCCACTTGGAGCCTCAAGTCATACTCCCTATGCATGCTGCATACCAGAGCCCCTCTTGCAAGTACACCCTCCCTTTTGAAGTCCACCCCCCTGCCGCATGTGCACCTCAACAGTCTCGCTTTCCCACGCCCCGCCCCGGCTGCCCCACCCCAGGACCTGGTGATGAACCCACGGAGGGAGCCTAGTCAGCCACAATGTAGCCTGACTAGATTCAGGAAGGAGCGAGGCCTCGTTGCAGAATCTGCAGAAGCCACAGCCTCACGGACAGCACTCAGGACATGAAGCCTCGGCGCCAGTGCAGCCAGGATGTCACCGGCTTCCTCAGCCTGGGAGTGGATGAGGATCGGGAAAAACTGCGTGGTTAGTCCTGGTCGGGACGCGTGCTTCAGCCAACTCCAAGAAACCAACGTTCCCTGGGGGAGGCAAATGAACAGGACACCCATCAGACGCAGCCCCTCACCTCCTCACCTCCTGCTTCCCACAGCCTGGGCTACAACGCCCTGCTCTTTCTCCTTGGGTTTCTTCTTTTGCAGAAGCGAAGCCTGAGGGGATCTCACTAATCAGAGAGGGAGGAGAAGAGGAAAAGGGTATACAGCCAGAACCTGAGCAGGGAGCAACATCAGCAGTAGAACGAGAGATAAGAGATGAAGAAGAAGCCAAAGAAGGCAGCGACGGTGGCCCAGGCACCCCAGGCCCCATGGATGTTGAACGCCATGAGGCCAGCCGCGATAGTGGTGAAGAACCGAGAGAGCAGGGGCAGGAGGAACAGCCCTTCCAGGCCATTATCCATGGTCCACAGTCAGGGGACAGGCAGCAGGTGATCCAGCACGCCATGTTCACCCAGGTGCAGATGCAGGAGCTTGAGTGCATTTTCTTTCGCAATGCCTATCCCAGCTTGTTGATGAGGTAAGCGGTCCACCAGGGGATGGTGCCATTCCAGCGTGCATGTGGCGCTGGCCTTTGCTGGTGTCACAGGGTTGGCACTCTCATAGGTCCGGCTCCTTCTCTCATGAACAAAAGGTGACCTGCAAAACTCGAGGCTGGGAGGGGAACAGCTCTCCTGCACTAGGGCTGGGGTGAGGGCTATGACTTTTGGGACTTGAGGTAAATAATGTTGTGCAGTATTTAAGTGAATCAAACCGGAAAACTACAACAGGCGCCTGTTATTTTAAATAATGTTGTGTTAGAACCAGGGCAAGGATAAGGATGAGAAGAAGCCTGAGGGAGGCATGGTGGAGTATATCCGAGTAGGAACCAACCTTAATTTAAAATGTTGTTAAATCTGCTCATCATAGGTTATTTTTGCATTGATTTTTATATTTTTAAATGCTACATTTGAACGTTATTTATTTTGGTTAGTGATTTTTCTGCATCCCCTTAATTTTGCTCTTGGGAACAAACTGTCTCAAAAGCAAGCTTCAAGCTAGATATGTGTGGAAGGGCAGTAGGTGGTTAAATTTTTTTTTGTATTTTCAATAAATTTATTTTTTCTAATCTGAAGAATCAGAGACATCATAAAAAAGGAATCTCTGGGGCTTTCTTTTATTGCCATGAATACCAAGTAATGGTAACAGTTTAATCATGGAGTTATTTGAAATTCCTCTGTTAACCCATCAAAGGCTTTCAACTAAATATATAACTTTGCTGAAATGAAGAAATATTTCCAGTACAAACGGGATGGTACTGATAAATCAGTGCTTCATCCTCTTCAACATCAGATTCAAAACGATGATTGTTTTTCTGAGCTTCAGAAACAAAGAATTCTGCTAAATAAAACGCAGCCTTCACAGCATTGGGTGCATGGGAAATGCCCTCGAATCTCCCCAACTAGTAAGGCGCTTTCTCTGGATGCCCCGGACTCCATATACTGGCTACTTGTACCCTTCCATTGTGGAGATGAACTCAATCTTGCCATCCGTATGTTTAGTTATAACTTTGAAACACTCCTTTAACTTTTCATTCTTCATAAAATTCATCACGGAGAGGCTCAACTTGTGGAAATTTGCAGGCAGAGGTATTACTGCTAACGATTGCAACAATTCAGCAGGAAAATTCTGGAACATTCTGCTCTTTGCTGGACTTCCAGTGAAGTTCAGCAGCATTGTAATTCCAACAGTGTCTGTGTGAGTTAATAAATACTCTCCACTAATCAGATATGAAAGCTCTTCAAATCCAAGGCATGTACCCCACACGGGAAAATATTATCCATCATCAAAACTCTGTATGGCAAGGTTGTAAAATTTTTTGGCCACTCGGGCATAACCTGACTTCATGAGACTAACACTTCCTCCAAGATACAGAACCCCATTAAGAGATTGGAAAAGCTTTTCCTATTCTTCATTTGTAAGGTTAAGCTTTATTGGTACAACTCTTGCACCTGCAGACTCCAGGTACTTTTCATAGGAGGCAGCAATATAGTATTTTCCCAGGCTTTTCATTTCCTTACTATGGCACTTTTGCGTTAATATTCCGATGCTAGGCTTTGTGTAGTTGGAGACGAGGGGAGCAGACAGCCCGAGGCTCACCGCCTCGCACAGGTGCAGACTCAGCACGCACAGCAGGCGGCCTGGGCTCGCCATGGCGCAGGCCTCCTCCAGCTGCCTTTCAAAGGCACTGCGGGCGGGCCTCTGACTGCGCGGCCGCTCTGGCCTCAGGGGCGCTCCAGCAGGAGCGGAGATCTCCGCTTAATTTTTTTTTAAAATCAGCACAATCAGAGAATGAACAGCAGAGGATTTGTGTGGTCCTTTAGCATCTACTAGGAAAGTACTCCAACCTGCACAACATAGATAGGTAGATAGATGGATGGATATATGATTGATAGATTAGATAGATAGATAGATGATACATAGCTAGCTAGCGATAGATAGATAGATAGATAGACTAAGCTGTTTTTTTTTAGCTGAGCCATCCTGCCACCTGTTGGCAGCTCAGCGGCTGCTCAGCTCGGGCTGGGCATCGAACCGCTGTTGCTCAGAGCTCAAACTCTTGAGCGAGCTCTTAACCAACTGAGCCACTCGGGGGCCCTAGACTAAGCTATTTTAAGCATGCAGTTTAATCCGTAACATGGGTAAGAGCAATGATTGAAAGTTGGTAGAGAGATTTTTTCAGTTAGAGATATTTAGCCGCTTTAAAGATGGTAACACTAAAAGAAACTATGGTTTAGAATTTCATGTGTTTTGGAGAACTGTGCCTCCATAAGACTTGGCTTCTAAAAACTGCTTTGTCAACCTAATTTCACTGTAAATCCTGAAATGGTATGAGTCTTCCTACTACAGAAATTGGTTCATAAAATAAATCACTGGAAAAAAAATAAATCACTGACATTTCCCTGAAAAAAAATTAAATGAGAATGAAATAACATCTTATATTTAATTTCCATCCACATCTCTGAATACTGAACATTTGTGGTTTTCTCTCCTCAGACAGGAGATTGCAAGACGCATGAATGTGTCTGAAGCCAGAGTGCAGGTGAGTAAACCTGAAAAACGCCATTTGGCAGGGCAGCCATTCTAAAACCTGCTTCAGGACCTGCATACCTTTTTCCTAGACATTCTCAAGTGTTTTTATTGCCTTTTCGATGATTGGAAAATAAATTTGGAGTCTTAGTAGGTAGAAAATAGGATAAATAAACTATAGCTTTTAGAAACTGCTCATTATCAGAGGGAACATGATTTCCAAATTGAAAAATTACTATAGTATACTATTCCTTGTATACAAAGACATATATACTTTCATATAAACGATACCTATATATACCTATGTATTATATGTGTATTGTACACACACACACACACACTTATGTAGTTTAACTCCTCTAACACTGGTATCCTTGAGATAACACTTCTGTGTGAGGTCACACTGGGGTGAAGTGTGAAGTGGAAATTATTCAAATTAATACACTAAGGAGTTCAATTATATATAATTATTTAAAGCCAAGCATAAAATCATTGCACAAGGGGTGAATTTATAAATATTTAGGCATTGGCAGAAGGGAATAATTTACACATTAGAACACATGATGATGAACACATTAGAACAGATGAGCAACTAATGTCTGTTTAGTTAAGTTGAGTGGTCCCCAAGTCCAAGTGCCTGGTCCTCCTGATGTTCTTTTTAAGGGTTTGGTAAAGCAGTATAGAGAGTGGAGGCCCTAAATTTTAATTTTCTGGAATACTTTGATATGTCATCCTAGAAGCACTGCTAACATAATAGGCTGTGCATTATGGTGGAGATGAGAAGGGGAGTTGCAACCTTTGAAATATGTCTAAAAAAGGAAACAAACTAAAACAGCAATTTCAGAGTTCCACCGACTTAAGATAGGCAGAAGTGTTAGGCAAGAATAATGTAAAGTTGAACACATGCCTTGGGGATACCACACACAGTCAAATTTTAGAAACTACCAAATGCATTAGTGAATATTCTCTTAAGGAATTTCCAATGCCTAGGGTATTTTTTTTTCTTCCTGTGGTACTATTGTGAAGAGATGGCTTGTGTGGAGTTTTTTAGTAGTGGGGATTGGCTCTCTGTTCAGGCTGGATTCTTACCTGTGGTAATTTGAAATACTTTTTCATTTGCTCAGTCAATGATGACTAACTTATGGATCAATGGATCAAGAGCTGATTTCCTGAGATCATAGAAAAACCTAAGTAGTATCAAACAATAATGGGGGTGGGAGAAATAGAAAGAGAGAGAGAAAAATCAGTGTGGGTTTATTGGCTTTGCTGCAGAGTGTGCGTGAGTGTAGTGATGGAAAGGGGCTACAGTTGTAGTGATGAGCTGTCTGAAAAGCAGCCCAACCAATCAGGCCACTGAGTGCTGGCATCCTAAGGCCATAGGCTGGGCTCACAGTCAGCGCTCACAGTCAAGGCTGGCCAGGGCTTGCGAAGACCAGGCCTCTGGTTTCGCCCATAGGCAAAGCCAGCACAGAGGAAAAGAAACACTTCAGTTTTGGTGACTTGCTCTCGGCCCATCCATGGGTTTGCATCATGCTCTCAATAGGGCTCTAAAGCAGCGTTTCTCCACCTTTCACAGGGGTCGCCTAAGACCATCAGAAAACACATATTTCGATGGTCTTAGGAACCGAGACACTGCTCCTCTATCCATCTCCAGGCGGGTCCACCCACATGCAGATACGCCCACATACGAGTACCTGGGCAACCCCTGTGAAAGGGTCGTTTGACCCCCAAAGGGCAGTGATGGTGCTAACTTGGGCCAGTGAAGCAATGTCCTCCACAACTAGACTGAAGAACAAAAGGAGAGCAACTTGTCTGTTCCCCTTCCCCCAATTCCCCAATAAAAATCTTTTAAAAAAAACAAAAAAGAATATTTTCTCACTGATTTTCAAATTCTGCAGCATGAATCCCTCCGATAAATTTCCCCAGTTTATTGAGATATAATTGATATTACAGCTCTGTATAAGTTTAAGGTATGTAGCATAATGATTTGACCTAAATATATTGTGAAATGATTACTACAATATGTTTAGTTAACATTCATCATGTCACACAGACAAAAACAAAAAGTGAAAAAAATGTGGTTTTTTTCCCCCTGTGATGACAATTCTTAGGATTTACTCTCTTAACAGCTTTCATGTATACCATAGAGCAGTGTCAACTGTAGTCACCGTGTTGTACATTACATCCCCAGGACTTATTTATCTTATAACTGGAACTTTGTACCTTTTGACCACCTTTCTCCAACTTCTCCTGCCCCCCCCCACTAACCACAAATCTGATCTTTTTCTGAGTTTGGTGGTGTCGTTTTGTTTTGTTTTTTAAATAAGACTCCACATATACGTGAGATCATACAGTATTTGTCCAAAGAAAATTTTAATGGAGGTTCCCCTCTCCCCATCTATTTTGCAAATACAGTAAGACTTGTTTTATGAAACCAGCATTGAAAATATAAAACTAGTATCAGCCTATACCTTAGTAAACCCAATTTGTGTTTTGGCTGTGTTTATGTAGATTTGACCATGGGTACACTTGGATCCCCCAGCCCCCCAAAATCACTCAATTACAGAGGCGTTTTTAGACTACATATTCTTGCAGCAGAAGGACCCAAATTCTAAGATGAAAGAGGGAAAATGAAGCGAGGAGCAGCAACAGAAGGCCCTTTGTGTCACTTAAAATGTGTACTTTGTAAACATCCAAGAAGATTTAAATACAATGTAAACCCCATTAACAATGACTCCGAGAACAGTGAAGTCTAACTGGCAGTTTTGTTTATTTGCAAAAATAGTTGGCAGATAGCTAGGGAGGCATCATTTTGTGACCCCTCACCTAAAATGCCTGTTCCACCTTTTTGTCTTAAGAATGAGGGATAGGATGGGGACCTCCTGGCTCAATAGTAGGCCTTAGGGAGATCCACCATCCTGGACCTCAGTGGCTCCAGTCCAGAGTCCTGGATCTGTAGCCTGAGCAGAGTGAGCTGACTTGGTCTTGAGCCCAGGAAGGTTTGGGGGAACATGCAGAATGACAGCAGTGACAATTTACTTTTGCCTCTTTCCCTTCAAACTCTTGGCTGGGCAAAGATTTTAAGAGCTTTTAGTAAATTTGGGCCGAGTTAGTCTAAACATTCATTACCTCAAATGTCTGAAATATGAAGGCAGCATCCAGGGCTTCAGCTATACTTGTGTCCCAGCAAAACAGGCCACAAACTCCCTGGGACCCCCATGAGCAAGCCTCTCTCACAATACCACCTTTTTAATTACTAAAGGGTTTCAGATGATGAATGACCCTTTAGGCATCCTTGAAGGAAAGCTTTTGTTTAAAAATCCCAAAGTCTCCTATTGACTCTTTACACTGACGATGGCCTTTTCAAAATGGGGGCTGTTCCCCTCAGCATGATTTTAAAAGACACCCATTTTTTACTATGTTCTGCTCTCCTACAGTACACAGACATACCAGGCATAGCAATAACAGCAGGCACAGAGAGCAATTCCTCAGCTTCACCTGCACCTAAGAGTGGAGACAAATAGGACTAAAGGTGGGAGGCAAAGGAAAGCAATAAGCCAAGCCATAGCCTGGCACATAGTTGGTGCTTGCTGTGGGTGAACTGAAGGAAAGGCCGTGGTGGAAAGTTCCCTGATATTTTAGCAAGAAGGAAATAGCTTTCTCTGATGCAATTTAAAATCTTAAGGGTATAGGGAGTTAGTTGCCTACTGTCTTTTTTCATGTATGACATTGAATGTTCAATGTACTCACCCAATCCCTTTTTCTCTCTGATTGAAGGTTTGGTTTAAGAAAAGGAGGTCCAGGTGGAGGAGACAACAGAGGGTATTAATGTTGAGAAATATGCGCTCCGTGGCGCTGGGCCCCCATGTCGTCGAAACCTCGGGTAGACCCTTCAGTGCCATCCGTATTCCGCAGCCAGTTTGGACATGTGTGCCGGTTCCACTGCCCCTGTGGCCGCCTCTGCCGCTCATACCGCCCTTTCCGCCGTTGTTCTTGCCTCCTCCGCCCTTGCTTCCTGCACCTTTGCCTCCCTGGCGCCCGCCCCCATGTGGCTGGGCCTGGTTCCTTACCCCGAATGGTCCTTTTGTAGCCCCCATTTTCTAACAAATTGTCTCTGTGACCTTTTTTTCAAAGGCTTTGAGCCAGTTTCAAATTCTGTATACCTCACCATCAATAGCAGTTAAATAAATAACCTGTTCAGTGTATTAAATAAAAGTACAAAGTCACTGACCCACTCTTTTAGGGCATATTATTTTGTAGTTTCAATAAACTTGTGAATTCTCTGTATATTTGTTTTGTGTGTCACATGGGGCTAGTAAAATTGATGGAAATTACTAAGAAAATGCCAATCAAACTGAACAGACCCACCCTGCCTCCTACACCTCAGCCCCCCAATTCCCACACCTGCAATCCCTAGCACCCCCACCCTCACCCCTTGTCCACTGGATACAGATAGATATGCAAGACACGGTGGGGCAGGTCCCTAAGAAGAGAACAGTGTGTTTCAAGGCAGGCCAGAGCCCCATTCAGGGTGACAGCTCAGGCACAACAGAGGACTCTTTAAGGTGAACTTCCTAGGAGGTTACTCACAGGGCTTTATTGGAGAAGTGGGAGCCGGGCATTCATCTGGTACTCTCCAAGTTCCGTTCACTCCTTCCCTTTTGTGGAGGGGGCGTGGGGATAGAAACCATTCTAGAGGATCCTGCCTCTTCAAAGGTAACACAAGCAGAGACTCCCTCTAAGCCAGCTGGAGGCCCTGCTCCCTTGTCCTCCCCCATTGCCAGGCCTGGAGAGTGTGTTATCGCTTCTTCCCCAGCTCAGAGCTGACAATCACACCTTCAAGTGTATTTTGTCACCTTCAGCATCCTTGAGAGAACCCCACCTCAACACTGAAAGGGAACCTCTTAATTTAGTGCTGTCTGAAGTATGGAGCAGAGCGTTCCTCAGCAATGATCCAGAATAGTCACTGCATTTAAACGAAGCAGGTAGGCCTTGGCTTTGTTCATGTTGCCTTCTTCGAGTGGAATTGCCAGGGTGGAAACCACACACACAGATATATGTATATGTGTATGTATAAGTATATGCATATATACCATGATATGCACCCAATATCATACAACATGTGACATAAAAGCACACCCAGAAAACACCTGCAACACAAGCAGAATTGGCTATTATTAAAATGACCTTTCTGTGAAATATATCTTCTGGCCCGTCATCCTTGCCTTCAGCTATTTCAAGTACAAGAATGGGAAAGGACAAGGCTTTGTGTCCACCTTGGACTTGGGGAGGGGAAGGGGCTCATGCCGAACCCAGGCACTGTATCTGTTTTCCTGATCGGTTTATTTACACTAACACACACACCACTTCTTGTTGCTAGGACGACCCCAGCCCTGGGGAAGAGTTTTGCGGAAAGACCCAAACTATTTCCTCGGTTACTTCAGGTTTGGGCGGGGTGAGGGTGGGGGTGGAGGAGAAGCAGAGGTGGGGGGGCGGGGCAGGGGTTCCGCAGCGGTCCAGGGAGCAAAGGCATGCGAGATCTTGGCGGATCCCAGATCAGGATAACCTCCTTCTCAGGCAGCAGCAGTGGGTTCTGGTGTCTTGCCTGGATATCAGGGAAGCATAGCCTTACTTTGAAGATCCCCAAGCCCAGCAAAGCCGCCCAATGCACGCGTCGCTCACATTCTCCCCTCAGTCCTGAGACCTGAATGGCGTCATATTTATTTCCTCAGCCATCAGCTGTGGAGCCTCAGCTCCAGGATCCTAAAACCAATCTTCCAGAAGTCTGAGGCTCCATCTTTGCGTTTGACTCCAGGATCCTTCTGTGTAAAGAGCAATTTTTGAAACCACTTCCTGGTGTTTTCCTTGATAGAGATCATGCTATTCTTTTTCGTTGTGCATTTTAATCGGGTCAGACGCTAGAGGGAAACTGGCTATTTTTAACATCTGGTTTCATTGGTTCTCTGGCTTTGATTGTCTCATGACTATCCTAAGGGATTTAACTACCAAGAGACCTGAGATGGAATGGTGCCATGACATGGGTTATGTGTTTAGTGCTTATTTAGTCTATTTTATTATCTGAATTAATTTCCGTACATTATAACAACTTAAGTCCAAACCTAGCATTGGGTTTAAGTTCTACCTGCTCTGGAAATCTGGACATTAGATCTTATTTCTCTGCATGGAAAAGCCTCCCAAGATTAAAAATTTGAAACAAATTTCAGAAAGAATAGAAAAATACAAAAGGATTAATTACCTAATTTTAGATTTACCCCCTTTATACCTGAAGGCTTTTCCTCTCAATATTCTATTGTCACCAGTTGCATCCAATGAGACAAAAATAGGTGTCCAAACAAACAAATCTAGATTTAATAAGAATAGGATTGGGTTGGGAGAACACCAATAGGCATATAGAAGAGGCTTAGGACATTCAGACTGATGCCTTGTCCCACATCTTATTCCACTTGTGCCCTTTATCGCAGTCCATTCACAATATATCATTTTTTAAAAACTGCAGTAAAATTCAATTAACATAAAATTA
>NW_017733359.1:35283-36400 GCF_001890085.2 Hipposideros armiger | reverse complement strand
TGAATAAATAACAATAGAACATTGTTGCGAGCACACCTTTCCTGCAACTATAGTATATATACAAATACTATATCTATATGTGTGTATATATATATATATATGCATTTACAAAAATCCATCCTTTGCTATGCATAGAAATCAATCCCTTGCTATGCATAGAAACTGTACTTGAAAAAGGCTAATCATTTTACACTCCAAATAATGGTGCACAAAATAACCAATAAGTAAAAAAATCTCTTTTATGACGAGCATTGAATTTAGAAAAAAGAAAAAAATCTAAGCACATTTCCTTCTTATGTGAACTACTCATATGACAAGGGCTAATTTATACTCTCTAAATCAGAGTTTTTGTCCAAATGCAAATTAAATAATCTTCTAGCATGCATATATAATAATAATTGCTTTTCGACATTAGATACATTAATATTATATGAAGTTTAACTGTCATTTGATGGATAAATTTTGCCTATAGCTTTTTCAGCTTTCTCTCTGAGACTAATATTCTCATTAATATTATATCTGATTCTGCTAACTCCTTAAGAGAAGTTTTTCTTGGGCATTTTTTGCTACAAGTGGGATAACTTTGAGTGATGTTTTTGTTCAGCGGCTGACTCTTGCCTTTAGCAACAAAATTAATCAATTTTGTATGGGTGAACATTACTTTGTTTTTGTTCTGGAAAATACCCCATTTACTAGGTTATTCTTTGCTTTATTTTGAAAAAGAAAAAAAAGATTCACATTGTTGATACTTCATGATGCTACTTGAAGATTTATAAAAGACAACCTATGAGTTTTTGTTTCTTCATTTGTTTTTCTTGTTCCTTTGTTGTTTTCAGTTTTATATATCATATACCAGTAAAATCATATGGTTCTCAACTTTTTCTGTCTGATTTATTTCACTTAGCATAATAATCTCAAGATCCATCCATGTTGTTACAAATGGCACTATTTCATCTTTTCTTATGGCAGAGTAGTATTCCATTGTGTATATATACCACATCTTCTTTATCCAATCATCTATAGAAGGACACCTGGGTTGTTTCCATGTCTTGGCCACCATAAATGAGGCTGCAGTTAACAACGGAACACATATATCTTTACAGATAAATGTTTTCAG
>NW_017733359.1:33153-33928 GCF_001890085.2 Hipposideros armiger | reverse complement strand
CTCCTAGAATCTCCAGTTCAGCTAATCGGTTAGGATATTTTTCTCTTAAAGCCAGTCCTTAAAGGCTGAAGAAGTGAATGTTTCTTCAAATGCACAGATACCAATGTAAAACTACAAGGAACAGGAATTAGCTGGGAAATATGATGCAAGCAAAAGGAGCAAAACAAATCTTCAATAACCAGTCCTAAATAAATGGATATCTACAAGTTGCTTGACAAAGAATTCAAAATGATCAACTTAAAGAAGCTCCGTGAGTTATAGGAGAACATAAATAGAAATGAACAAAATCAGGAAAGTGATACATAATAAAATGAGAATGCCTACTAAGGGATAGAAACCATAAAAGAGAGCCAAATAGAAATTTTAGAGCTGAAGAATGCAGTAACAAAACTTAAAATTTTAGTAGAGAGCTTTGACATCTGATTTGATCAAGCAAGTGAAAAAGTTAGTGATCTTGAAAACAAATCATTTGAAATATTCTAGTTAAAGAGAAAAAGAAAGAAAAGCGAAAGAATGTAGATAGCCTAAGGGACCTATTCGACTCCATCAGGAAAATCAAAATGCACATTGTGGGACACCCACAAGTAGAAGAGAGAGAAAAATTTTGAGGGCAGAAGGGAGTGAGATGATATATTCAAAGTTCTGAAAGAAACAAAACAAAATAGGACAAAACAAAACAAAAACTACCAACAATGAAATTTGCATCTTTCAATTCTTCAAAAATGTAGGAGAGATAAATAATTTCCCAGACACACAAAAGTTGAGGGAGTTTGTC
>NW_017733359.1:28128-29858 GCF_001890085.2 Hipposideros armiger | reverse complement strand
ATAGTAGCACTCTAAATACCAGGGGTGCTAAAAAAATGTATACAAGCAGACACTTGGTTCAATATCGTTCAAGCAGTAGTTCACCATAATCAGAAGTGTCTGGGTGCTGATGGTCACCACTTTGAGCACCTCTTGTAATTGCAAAAGTCAAAGGTGACTTTATCCATTTTTTGTTATTGGTATGTATTGAGTATTACAATTTTAATATGGTTTTCCTTTCTTAAAATTTGTATACATTATTTGGCACCCTCTGTATATATGAAATGAATGTATAAATAAATGCATTAATGGTGAATATCAGTCTATAAATTTAAGGAAAATTCATGCCGTGCCAATGTAGGTAAAATACAGTTTTTAAAAATTGAGAAAACATTAAGTTCAGAGATTAAGGTAGAGTCAGAATGTCAATTTGGACATTCTGAACGAATCTTACTAAAGAATCAACTCCTCACAATTACCTGACTTTATCCTTTTGGATAAAAAGGAAAAAAAAATTATCCAGTGTTGGCAGCATGAAAAATTGGCCACATTGATTGACTACAATGGGCTTTCTAATTATTGTATCTCTCTATTTAAGGACTCAGTGATTTTTCAGATTTAACCTGCACAAGTGGTTTGCAGTGATATTAATACAAAATAACCTCCAGTAAAAATCCCATTTGCACTGTTGAATTACTTACAATAGTACATATTTCTTGACTTTTCTATTATTTTTATGATTCCAATCCCTTTACCACTTTTACAGTTGCAGAACCAATGCATGAGTCAGACATGGCTATTGTGTTAAAATTATAGCTTTACTAAGTTACTGCCACCTTTAGCAATTTAACTTTTTCATTACCAGTACATGTGAATTACACTAACAATTGGGATTACATAAAATAATTATTAAATAAGTAATATAATCACAGGTATCCATATTCATTAATACATGCAAATTATAAATGATTAAAAGCTGCTTAGCAGTGTTTCTTAGGTGATGCCCCCAAGGCCTATTAATTATACTTGGATTTAATTGATAAAGTCTGCTGTGGAGCAACTTAACATCAGGAGTTGTTTTGATATAGTATTAAACTTTGTGGTCAGTTACATGCCAAACTATATAGTTTGAAATTTTAATTCCACATGTAAATTGTATTATGCTGTTATATAAGAGGGAGATAAATGAAAAATATGAATACATTTAAATATATGTTGTGAAAATTATATGCCACCAATTCTGATATTACCTAATGGCTGCTTTATAATCTTACTATATATACTTCACCATAATGTTTTTCTTAGCTTAATGGAAATACTTGTCCATGAAAGTTTTGAGTAAAAATAATGTAGATTTCTAAGTTTGGATAATTACATTATATCTTATATTTGTACTTTCCTAAATTTATGTAGTTTTGTGCACTAAGACTTTAAAATCACTTTTGCAGGAAAATATTGATTTAAAATATATATGGCTTGCATGTATTTTAAAATTAAAAGTAAAGAAAAACCTTAAATTACTATACTAAGTTTTGTGATATATTTATTTACACTTTGACAAGATTGTATTAGATATGGGGAAAACAACCTTGAAATATCTAAATCCACAGTAAAGACAAATCTGTTGCTGATTAGGGACTTTCTGTACACACTATATATTTAAATTTATTTCTGTACAATTTAGTCAAGTTAGCCTACTAATGTGTATTTATCATGAACTCACAAAATTTATGCTTCAAACAGCTCAATGC
>NW_017733359.1:25760-26643 GCF_001890085.2 Hipposideros armiger | reverse complement strand
ATCTTCTCATGTACCCAACCCCACCCATGGCTTTAGTGAAACATATCTTTTCGAATTGGCTACCAAGCTACCAGTCCATTTTTTGCTGTTGGTTTGGCTTCCACAGTTCTTTTTTTTTTCATTCCAATGTTGGAATAATTTAGATCTACACAACAGTTGGCAAAGGTGATTCAGGCAGTACTCATCTACTTTTCACTTAATTTCCCCTAATGTTAACAAATTACATAATCATGGCACTTAAGATTTTAGCTGAAATTAAGAAATTAACATTGACACATTGCTATACACTGCAGATTTTATTAGGATTTCATAAATTTTTTCCATTATGTTATTTTACTGTTCTGGGATCCCATTCAAGATACTACACTGATTTAGCTATCCATTTTCTTAGAATCCACTGGTTTGTGACAGTGTTTCAGGCTTTCTTGTTTATCATGACATTGACAGTTTTGAAAAACACTGGTGAAATACTTTGTAGCATGTCATCAGATTTTTGGTATTATCATGACTAGCTGGGCTATTTGGGGTGGGGAGGGCACTAACAGAGGTGAAGTGGCCTTCTTATCATAACATATCAGAAGGCAAATAACATTAACATGAAGTATCACTGGTGATATTAACCTTGATCACTTGTTTACAGTTATATGCGCCAGTTTTTTCTACTAAAGTTATGAGGTCTGACATTTAAGTTCGTGAACTTGGCACTATACACTTACATTGTCAGCACTGTATGGCTCTGTAAGGTTTCATAACCCTGCTATATCAGTGTCTCATAGCTGTGTTCGTGTCGATGTGTGGCGGTGTCTTGCTGAGTGGTGTTCATTATTGTTGTTGCGTGTTTTGTGTGCTGTTGCAAGAATGTCTGAGCTTGAATTAGAGCAAA
>NW_017733359.1:21028-22218 GCF_001890085.2 Hipposideros armiger | reverse complement strand
CTGTAGTTTGAAGTATAAGTACTTAATGGTATACAAAACCTTCTTCAATCAGCATTTTCTTAACTGGCTAACTTCATTTATAGACTACTTCCTCTGGTAACCTGTGATAACCAATTATAGCTTGATATGAGTAAACCATGATGTTCCAAATCACTGTTTTTTGCTTATATTCATCTTGGATTGACCTGCTCACCTTATAAATACACACTTAGGAGATTTTCTCTTAGTTTATCATCATTCTTGGAGGGAATCAATCAGTTATTTCTTTGAGATATTATGCTAGCCCTGGACCTAAAAAACACATTTACCAGTGCCTTTCACTACTTTTTAAATAATTTAATCATTTAATTCAAGATTTTAGCCTGTAATTTTCCTGTACACTGAAGATATTTCTCTTCATAATACCATTGCCAGATCTCAGATTCCCTTCCATAGTTTCACTCAACAAGTGTTTGTTTAATGAGCAAGCAAACTAATATTGAAATCTACATTTTCAAAAATGTGATTTAACTGTATTATTATGTGCTCATGGATAAAGCTGTGTACAACTCAGGTAGAGAAGCAGAAAATGAAAAGGAAAGTGGGAAGGAAATCTGAGAAGAATGAGAAGGAAGGAAGAAAGGGAGGAAGGAAGAAAGAAAGAAGCAAGGCAGGCCTAATGATGGAAAAATTTAATACAAAGAAAAAATTCAAATGTTACCTTTCTGGGAGATAAAAACCTAAAATCTTCCAATAGTTCTCATTCCTTTTCCACTTGGATTTCTGTGTTATTTTCTGTGTGTTGCTCTACTCTAAGCAATAATTCCATGTATAAAAATTGCTTTTGCCAAAATGCCATTTACAGTTGAATAAGTCAAGTGTAGAGGTTGGTGCCCAGAGCATTTTTCATTAGCATTTATGTTTGAGGATATCTGTGACTTTCACTTTCCAGGCATTTCTGGACCATGCATAGTTTGTGTCAGCATTTTTCTCTTTTTTCTTTCTTTTTTAAAAAATAGTACGCATATTGCTGATTATTAACCCAAGGAAACGTTTAATTGAAGTTTCTTTGTATTCAAATAATTCACTTTTTAAATTACTAGGAGAAATGTCACTGCCATTAATTCTCCATCCCACTCATTTTACATTTCTTAGATTGCACGTAATAGATCTCTTCTCAATAATGTAGTAGTATTTGTAAAATACTTCTG
>NW_017733359.1:15497-19873 GCF_001890085.2 Hipposideros armiger | reverse complement strand
TGTGTGTGTGTGTGTGTGTTGATTGCACATATACAGATATGTGTTACTAAATCATACAATATACATAGTCTCCAGAGTTAGTAAAAACTGTCAAAAAGGTTTCAAACAATAATGTTGACAGAAAAATTATATGCAAAAGAATACATACCATATGATTTAATTTATATGTAATAGCAAAATAGGAAAACAGATTGAGGTGTTAGAAGTCAGAATATTAATTATCTGAAGGTAGGGAGGGTAGTACCTGGAAATAGGCAGAAAGGGATCACATAGCCTTCTGCTATTAATCCATCTGTTAATTTGGATTCTGATTCATAGGTGTTTTCACTTTTTTAAATTTATCAAATTTGATAATTATCAGTGCATTTATGATTTTCCAATTTTCCATAAGTGTATAATAATTCAATAAAAATTTTCATTCATAACAAAACATGGAAAGTTATTCCAAGTAAAGCAAGAATGGTCCTTACACAACCCTAACTATTCCATATGCCAAAATCTTGTTAGAATTTGTACAATTTTAATCAACATGTATGTACATAAAACAGCTCATTGTGCATTGTTTTTAATACATCTGAGTCTACAAGCTTACATACATTAATTCCAAAATATTTATTGAGACACAACTATATGTTAAATACTAAGATACAAATATTGATCAAATACAATATATACCATGAAGACAATCACAGACTAATAGGAAAAACAAGTCAGTCAGGCAATTGCACCATTGCATGGTATGTGCTCAAATCAGAATGACCATAAATGGCAGCTTGCTCCAATATAGACTAATTGTCATTATGCAATTATCAATATTTCCCTCTTGAACTAAAAAAAATTCCCATTGCACAATAATGTGTGTGATTACCCTAGATGTCATTGAGTTTAAGATCTAGTATTATGAAAATCTGGAAAGGAAGTTTCAGGATGGGGCCATTATGTTTTGTTTTGTTTTATTGCATGTCTTGAGTTGGGGTACTGAAAGTGAGGAAAAAAACACTGGGATTTTTTTTGTAATTTTTTTATTAGTTTCAGGTGTACAAAACAATGTAATAGTTAGACTGAAATATAGTCACGGGTAAAGAAAAACAGGAAGAGAACAAAACGCTGAGTCCAAGGTAGTGGAAACGTGATGTGATAAATCTCATGACCCTGATTGCCCTGGATGTATTTGGAGAATCACAAATTCAATGGAGCTAAAATTTTAGCACCCATAGGTAGAAGCGATAGAAGATACAAGTAGATGTATGACTGAGGACACATTGTAAGACATCATGTATGTTACTTTGATCAATAGGAAGCCAATTAACTTTGGTGTGAAAACAACTGGCATAATCATTTTTGCTTGTTTGTTTTTAATGATAACTCTGGTAACTTGGAGCGAGTCAATTGGAACTGGGAAAAACTGATGTCACAGCGATATAACGGAAAGGACTCTTATAAACCTCCAGGAAAATGTTGGTGATTTTTATGACCCCACAGGCAGTGTCTCTAGAGAAGAAAGACCCAATTTAAAAGACATTTCTACTATAAGAATTGATGAGATAAATTCCATTTTGATTAATTGGATATAGGAAAAGGGTTGGAAGTCATGTGAAAGGGTAAAGATATCAGTAATGACTTCAGTTTCTATAATAGTTTGATAGTGTTCTAAAGCAGTGACCTTCAAGGGCTGGCTGAGTGGCTCAGTTGGTTAAGAGCTCTCTCAAGAGTTTGAGATCTGAGGAACAGCGGTTCAATTCCCAAGCTGAGCTGTTGCTGAGCTTCCAACAGGTGGCAGGATGGCTCAGCTAAAGAAAAATTAAAAAATAAAGCAGTGACCTTCAAACTGACATATTCATGCCCCAGAGGTGCTCCAAGTTTTTCTTAAATCATTTTTATTTAATCAATTTATAGATTTACAAACATTTATCTGTGTTATATCCTTGAGTAGATCTCCCTGAGAATGTACCTGTGACTCCTTTCACTTCTCCAATTTTAAGGGATGGGGGCATAACAATATCTCACCCATTAGCTATTACTCTGGTACATTGTCCAGCTTGTACAGTGTCTTTGTTGCCATAAAAAATGAGGCAGTTATAAGGATTGTTGCCTGAATTAACGCTCACTATTAACAATAAAAAAAAATGCTTTAAGGCAGGGTAATTTCCAATAATTTGTGTTCAATAATATTTAAAGAGGAATGCGGGAATGATAAATAATTAAAAGTATTTTTGATGACAAATATGTAATGTAAAAAGTAAAGCTAGAGTTAAGTTCAAAGCATCAACTGACATTTCTCTAAGAATTCTCATTTTATTCTTGTATATTAATGTATGTAAAGGTCTCTAAATANCAAATTCAATGGAGCTAAAATTTTAGCACCCATAGGTAGAAGCGATAGAAGATACAAGTAGATGTATGACTGAGGACACATTGTAAGACATCATGTATGTTACTTTGATCAATAGGAAGCCAATTAACTTTGGTGTGAAAACAACTGGCATAATCATTTTTGCTTGTTTGTTTTTAATGATAACTCTGGTAACTTGGAGCGAGTCAATTGGAACTGGGAAAAACTGATGTCACAGCGATATAACGGAAAGGACTCTTATAAACCTCCAGGAAAATGTTGGTGATTTTTATGACCCCACAGGCAGTGTCTCTAGAGAAGAAAGACCCAATTTAAAAGACATTTCTACTATAAGAATTGATGAGATAAATTCCATTTTGATTAATTGGATATAGGAAAAGGGTTGGAAGTCATGTGAAAGGGTAAAGATATCAGTAATGACTTCAGTTTCTATAATAGTTTGATAGTGTTCTAAAGCAGTGACCTTCAAGGGCTGGCTGAGTGGCTCAGTTGGTTAAGAGCTCTCTCAAGAGTTTGAGATCTGAGGAACAGCGGTTCAATTCCCAAGCTGAGCTGTTGCTGAGCTTCCAACAGGTGGCAGGATGGCTCAGCTAAAGAAAAATTAA
Organism: Hipposideros armiger; assembly: GCF_001890085.2. Taxonomy (NCBI): domain Eukaryota; kingdom Metazoa; phylum Chordata; class Mammalia; order Chiroptera; family Hipposideridae; genus Hipposideros; species Hipposideros armiger. The sequence goes on along the minus strand of NW_017733359.1, from coordinate 16,915 downwards.
AAAATAAAGCAGTGACCTTCAAACTGACATATTCATGCCCCAGAGGTGCTCCAAGTTTTTCTTAAATCATTTTTATTTAATCAATTTATAGATTTACAAACATTTATCTGTGTTATATCCTTGAGTAGATCTCCCTGAGAATGTACCTGTGACTCCTTTCACTTCTCCAATTTTAAGGGATGGGGGCATAACAATATCTCACCCATTAGCTATTACTCTGGTACATTGTCCAGCTTGTACAGTGTCTTTGTTGCCATAAAAAATGAGGCAGTTATAAGGATTGTTGCCTGAATTGACGCTCACTATTAACAATAAAAAAAAATGCTTTAAGGCAGGGTAATTTCCAATAATTTGTGTTCAATAATATTTAAAGAGGAATGCGGGAATGATAAATAATTAAAAGTATTTTTGATGACAAATATGTAATGTAAAAAGTAAAGCTAGAGTTAAGTTCAAAGCATCAACTGACATTTCTCTAAGAATTCTCATTTTATTCTTGTATATTAATGTATGTAAAGGTCTCTAAATATTTTCAAGGTTAAGAATAGAAAAGCCATTTCAATGTCATGGTATGTAAAACCACCCATGGAGTTACAATAGTATAGAGCAGACCCATGTAATCCCTTGGACTATGTATTTTCAGTTAAATGTTTATTTCTTATGTTATCAACAAAGTTATTACATATTGATGTTGTTTTTATCAATGATATAATACATGTATAATGAATACTCAATTCAAAAGGAAAATTTAATAGACTTTTATAGTTGCAGAATATTTTTTAAATTAAGTTCATTTTTGCAAAAAAATTTTGAAGCAGAGAAGTATGAAAAGGTGAGCTTAACATTTACATTACTAATTTTGATTTATTATATATAAATCTATTATATTAAAAAGAATATGAGTTTATTGGAGTGGAAATCTGGGCTTAAGATGGAAATAAAATTATTTAAAGTGCTGCCTATTAAGGTTTTTTTAATATATCTTTTTAAGAGGATATGACAATAATGATAATACCTACCACTTATAAATCACTTACTTCATTCCAGGAAGTTTTCTAAGTGCTTTATTATATCATAAAAATAAAATACAACATACTTCTAGTAATCATTTTATTGTAATTCTTACAATAACTCTACAAGATATCCCTTATTATTTTCCTCACTTTAAAGAAGTGGAAACTGAGGCATAGTGGAGTTAGATTGCTTGCCTGTACTCACACAAATAATGAGAGACCAACCAAGTGTGAACCCAGGCAGTCTGGTTCCATAGCCTTTATTACTAACCACTTTGCTAAACTAATATAGTATCACATTGATTGTGTCTTTTATATTTCTTTCTCTTACATTTTTGAGGCTGATGTATTTTTATTTATAATTATATTTATTTTATTTTAATTATTTTATTAAATTTATGGGGT
>NW_017733359.1:13615-14617 GCF_001890085.2 Hipposideros armiger | reverse complement strand
TGATGACCCAGTAGTTATGTTGATTGAGCAGGTACTATATTACATATTTTTCTTAATGCTTTATGTGATTGCCTTATTTAGTTATCTCCCAAATGGGCTATGTCTCCTCTACAAGATGGAATAACTCATGAAGGCGAGACTGTATTTTTATTTGTCACTACACTCCCCTCCAAGCTTAGCATTTAACTTTTCATTGGATAAAAACTTATTGTTCCTAATGTTTCTATACAATCACTGAGACTGAGAAGTAATGAGTAAAATGTCACGCTGCTCGTCAAAAATCATGCGTCTAATAACAACAGAATCTGGGCTTGTCCCTAGCAATCTGATCAGAGAGCCTGAACTTGAAAGTACTATATCTGACAAACTACAGACCCCTGTAATCTCTATTACTTTATTTTCCCAGTATAATTATCCCTTGTTTTAATATGAAAAAAGTATAATACTTTAACCAAACTCTTAGGGAGAGGAGGTGACCTTGAATAAGGGAATTACTGTTTTTGCTCTTATGCTACCCGGAGTTAGACTAGGATTTGTTACCTATGGAATACAGAGAGAAACATTAATAAATATTCAGATTATGACCATGAAAATAGTTATACAATGAGAGAGTTGTCTGCAAGCTACACTATATGTCTTGAGAGCCAATTTTCTAAAACATTAATATTTTCCCCCAGCCATGTTTGGATAATCTACTCTATATATAATTTATCATTCATAGATAATATTTCTCTTTTGCCTATGATACCTATGCATGCTGTAGGTTTTAGGTAGATATTACTGTCAAAAAAAGGAAAAAAATGTGGATATCAATAAAAAGTACAGTATGCCCCTTCAGTGTTCCCTACCACACTGTTTAGCAAGCTCACCCAAGATTTATTTCATACTCTAGGAAACTTGACATATAATTGATTTTGTGATTTAACATTGAAATGAACTATGAATTTATATGATAACTTGTAGATTTCCGTTCAGTAGAAAAGATACCACCAAAGTTGTTGT
>NW_017733359.1:10008-11370 GCF_001890085.2 Hipposideros armiger | reverse complement strand
ATTATTATTATTATTATCCATTCCTTTGTGACTCAGAGGATTGTGGGAGAGAGAAAAAAGAGGGGCCAGAGAGTGAAGAACCCAGATATGAATTTCACAATTTCTTACTAGGAAGTTGGCACATTCAGATCAGGGGCCAGGCAGTTCTCACCCTGATATGCTCTTTGGTGTTACTGATATTGACTGAAAAGTTGACTAGACTGGAGTCACCATTACAGGGAAGGGATATCTCTGCCCTGACCACTGGGGAACATACTTCCTGTGAGTCACAGCCATCTTTAGTGGAATAAAAGGTGAGATAAGGTCAGCCAGGGATTGCTAATAGATTCTGCATATATATAGAGAGAGGGTGCCAAAAAATGTTTACACACTTTAAGAAAGGAAAAAAACTGTATTAAAATAATGCTGATGGTAACCACTTTGAGCACCTCTTGTAATTGCAGAAGTCAAACTTGACTTGTATTCATCTTTTCTTATTGGTATATATTAAATATTACAATTTTAATACAGTTTTTTCCTTTCTTAAAATGTTTATATAGATTTTTTGGCACCTACTGTGTGTGTGTGTGTATGCATGCATATCTCTGCATGACTTCAGATTTACTACAAATTGCCAAATTTCCAAAGTTCATTTACAAGTTTGAATGCCATCATAGTGCTACAATTTCTACATCTCACACTACTAGATAGTTAATTTTTGTTGTTGTTGTAATCTGATGATATCCTAGTGTTTTTCCAATTAAAGTTTTTGCAGGAAGTTCATGTTACCATGCCTGATCAAGAAAAAAATATGGGAAAAGGATGTACCTTGTTCAATTCTATTTCAGAGTCTCCAAAGGAGATACTTTCATGGGCCACCCTTTTCTCAGCTTTAATTCAAGCCAAAGTATGTTTTTTTTTCCTCAATGTGATAAGCCTATGGCCAAAGTCTGAAGCAGTTTTTGTAACTTAATACAAAATAAACAAGAACTTCATTTTGATTTTTATTTTAAGGGAAAATAGGACTAAAGGTATTTTTTTATCTCCAAAGTAATACATGTCTATTCCATAGATAAAGTAGATCTAAATGTTGTGGAAATCTAAAAATGAAAGAAAGAAAACCTCAGAAAATACTTTAAGAAAAGAGGAAAATGTTTAAAACACCTGTTAGCTGATTTTTTACATTTTCTCATGAGTAAGTACCTGTAATTTCTTGTCTTTAAAATAACGAAAACCATGATATAAAATTCAGTTCCATTTGTTTTGCCATAATGTTTTTTAAAACTATCTTATCAGAAATCCTCTGTTTTGAAGAAACCAAAATGTATTATTACTGGATATGAATGAAAGCAAAATATGGTAACTAATTTAGCTTAGGAAGGA
>NW_017733359.1:6309-7361 GCF_001890085.2 Hipposideros armiger | reverse complement strand
TCCATGCACCTATGACAACTGATCTTTGAGAAGGTTTCCAAGAATACACAATGTGGAAAGGAAAGCCCCAGGTTTATTAAAACATCCATTATGCAAGCAACACATTTGCCATGGAAAAATAGTTCTTCATTTATGAACTACTTTCCAAAGCCCCGTACTAGGAGATAAGAGACTGTTAGTTTCTGCTGTAATACTAAATGGCTGTTTAACTTTAGACAAATTGATCAGTCTTGAGGAAATCACTTGATGTTGTATTGCCACATGTTAGAGATTTTCTGAATTATCTATTAGCTCTAAATTTTCTCTGAATTATTACAATTAAGATTTAGTTTTTTTTTCTTTCACCTAATTGGAGTCAAGTAAACAATAAAATTCCGTGTAAACTATACCAGCATGTACACATTTGCAGAGAAATGCTGATATTGCTGCTAATTTTGGTGGTTCACAAAGTATTAACTCTATTTTGAGTTTCCTATAAATTTGAGCCACTTTGACCCTTTGCAACTCCCAACGTAAGGCACTCTCAGGTTAACCTAATCAGATAAATTTTAGTTCAACATAGTAACCTGTGAACAAACTATCTTATAATGCAGCAATCTCTCATATAGCTATAGAGTTAGGAACATTTCTGTTTATAAAAGGAAGAAAGGAAGAGGGAATAAAGTCACAGCTAAGAGTTTCTTTTAGTCTAGAAACTTTTAAAAATTTGTCTCTAATGATACTGGGTCAGGTAGAGCCTTGTCTATATAACACCCTGAACACATCACTCCGTTTGTTCTTACTGCATGATTTCAATCACACATTTAAGAATTTTCACATCCATAAGATTGCAAACTCTTTTAAAATTGCTGAGTAATTAGACCAGTATTTGGGGCACAGTTAATATTAAATGCTAGCTTACAAAGTGTATAGATGAATGGATAAATTGATTAATACTATAGTATTAAACTGCAATAATTGCAAATCATTATGAATTTCTTTACTCATGCAAGGCCTTCCATGGAATGGACACATTAAGAGTGATATGAATTTAAGACACTAACCTAATCATA
>NW_017733359.1:4505-6110 GCF_001890085.2 Hipposideros armiger | reverse complement strand
TGGCTCATGGATCGTTCATTTTCAAAAACTGGCATTGTCGCATCTAAATAACTAAAGATTTGAGGTTGGTAGAGTAGGCAGGGCAAAGCTGTATTGAGATGCTACTCTTGATTTTGTTCTCTTCCTTCTTATCCACAACCTGAGAGCAATAGAGAAAAACTTAAGAAAGATTTGACAAATTGAAATTCCTGATGTGTGGTACAAAGAAAAGAGGGACAACCAAAATCTTTTGCTTTATAGAATTTGAGAAATGTTTATTTGCTTACTATGGACCGCCAGCATCAGTAAGTTCAGAACTCAGTCATGAAAAATTTACTATACACCCCCTCCCACTACTGTGCATGATTTGCGAAGTCCAGTAAGATGAGAAATTCTGCTCCAGAAACAAAGTATACATGTGACTGAAAGAAGTGATTATAGGTGTTAATTTTTTAAATGATATTTCCAGTATGCTAAAATTTGTATTGTGGAAAGTTTCTCTTAAGGGAAAATAATTTTACTATTATTGCATATAAGAACAATGATATCGGGCTGGCCGAGTGGCTCAGTTGGTTAAGAGTTAGCTTAAGAGCGTGAGCTCTGAGCAACAGGGCCGCCAGTTCAATTCCCACATGGGCCAGTGATGCTGCATCTGAGCTGAGCTGCCAACAGGTAGCAAGATGGCTCAGCTGGTAAGAGCACATGCTCCTAACAACAAGACTGACTGTTTAATGGTGGGTTACACCTGCCCGCAACTAAGACTGAACCCGGCACTTTGAGCTGAGCTGCCGCCTGGATGGCTCAGTGGGTAGAGCGTGCGCTCTTAACAGTAAGGCTGCTGGTTCGACTCCCGCATGGGGTGGTGGCTATGCCCACCCACAACTAAGATTGTAACACAGCAATTTGAGCTTAGAGGCCACAAGCTGCCGACGGGAAGCCAGATGGCAACTGGCGCCCTCCACAACTAAGATTGAAGAACAACAACTTGGCTGGTCCTCCTCCCCAATTCCCCAGCACTGTTTTTCTCCCCCAATTCCCCAATAAAGTAAATAAATAAAAATTTTTTTAAAAAGATTAAAAAAAAAGAACAATGGTATTGAAATAATTTACATTTTAGTTTAAAACTCAATATTATTTGTGTTTGCCTACTAATTTCTTATAAGGATCAATAGTCTTTTTCATTCAACACCCTGATTCTGTCATAAAACCTGTACATTTTTGTGATACTCCATTGGCCAAGGTAGAAGAAAAGCAAATTACTTAAAAGGGTTTGTTTTTTTTCTGTGTAGATTTTTATCTATGTGTAAATATACAAAAATATTTTAAAGTTTTAGTTGTTCTCTGTAAGACTCTAATTTTCCTTCTGCCCCAGATCCCCACAAGTCTTATAAATTTTCACCAGGGAACCTCCTAACTACTCTTTTTCAGGATATGCACTGTACAAAGGCTCAGGAGGCTGGGGGCTGATTTATTTCCTGAGATGAATTTGTCAAAAATTATGTCCTAGCCCTAATGCAGTTTAACCTGGAGGAAAGGGTGAGGTCTGTAATTCATACGTCTTTTTGCAATTTGATCAAAAACTGCCTTGGCATATTCTGGGATCAATAAGTATTAGAATCTGACTGT
>NW_017733359.1:0-870 GCF_001890085.2 Hipposideros armiger | reverse complement strand
AGTGCATCTACTATCCTGTAAGCAAAGCTGAGGCAATGATGGAGCAAAATAGCTTATCCACGGCAAGTCAGCGGGAAGTTTTGTGCTGTCGCCTCTCTTCATTAATCTGTACACATGACTGCTTGGAGAGACAGTGAGTTGATTAGGTCGGCAGCCCCATCAGAATGCAGACACTCATCACTGCTTCTCATTTTCATATGACCCAGATGGTATAGCTGCTTGACTGCAATTTTCCTTTATATGTGTTTTTAATAGGTTCCTTTTTTAGATATTGACTTTGCACCCTCTTATGGATATTTAAAGCCAAGCTGAATTAACTTCTCTTTTAGCACCAACTTGAAATAACCACATATTGAAAAAAAATATGTATATGCTTGCATATATTTTTTTAAAAGAGATTGTTTTCTAGTTATCTCTGCGTGTAAAGGAACCTCCTATGTCAAAATGAATAGCTAGCTGGTTTCTGCAATGTCCTAAGGAAGTACATTTGACATTCATTCCCAGGATATAATTAAAGACACATAGGCAAAATTTCAATTCATGGGAGAGTCAAATAAAATTGAAGAAATAAGACTGAATCTTAGACAGGATCTTACTATTAATCTAATCCAGTCAACCAGTTTTAGAAGTGAGAACACTAGGTGAAGAGGCTTTAAATTATTTGACAGAGGTTATGCAGGGAGTGACTAGGTCCTGTTATGTTTCTGCCTTACCTTCCTGCTCAGAACTTATAATTATGTATCTGAGATATGAGTTGGGGCACCCCTGTGCCTTGAAACTTAGTGCTTTGAATTCACTTTAAGTGAATTCCTTCTCCACAAAGTCTGCAATTTCCCAAAAGTAAGTCCCCCTTTCAAGTGTGTGCATATC
>NW_017731551.1:2818998-2821462 GCF_001890085.2 Hipposideros armiger | reverse complement strand
CATGAATCTCAATACCTGCAGGGGTGTAGTATTGCTACTCTCACATGCCCTGGAGCCCTGGTGGAGATAAGATTCTGAATTTAGCGTTTGTCATCCAGTGGTTTAGGCCTGAAGTGGTGTACCTTCAACACTCGCAGAACGGCCTTGTATCCCGAGCACCAGAAAAGCCCATGCCCAGAAGGCAAAATCAGACAGCCCTTTAGCTAGATGAAGCTGGACCCAGTAACCACACTGTAGAGTTTGATTTGCTGACCTAGATGTAGTTTGCAGCCCACAAAACCTCATGCCACAGCAAAGCTTTCCTTGTGCTGAGACAGCTGGCTGAGCATGATATTGCAATGACTCAGTTCTTAGTAAAGGGTCTGAAGAAATTAGGGGCATGGCTATAGCTCTAATACCACAGCCCCTAGAGACCTTCCTGTTTATCCCAGGGTGAGAAAAGGGGAACCTTCTGTCTGTGGGCACTGGTGTTCCATCAGGAGGAACAAGGCTGGGGCTTTGGGTTTGAGCCATGCATACACAGTCCACACATGATGGTCAGACAATTATCCTCTCACTGATCATTCAGACTTACCACACAGGCCCGAAGCATTGCTGGAAAGTGGTCTTCAAACTATGTGAATCAAGTTATAGTTTTCCTTGATTTCCATTTTGAAATTGGGAGTAGGTTTACATGAAGAAGCCTACTTCAATAAAACGGGGACTGAAAACTATGGGTTCTGAGGACTTCCCATTAAACATGGCAGATTGAACATGTGCATAAGGCTTGGCCACCTCCTCAAACCCCACTAAAATGTGAGTAAAGAGACTTATTAAAAAAAAGCACACATCCATAAATGAGATAAGAGCAGTAGAGAGAGGGATCAAAAACTCCTATTGATGTTCAGTAGAAATAAATGGACTTTGGATATATTTCCCTATTGCGCAATTTATATCTAATAGTAAATTGTTATTGTTAGAATCCACAGTTACTAACATTTTACTAGATTTGTTTTTCCTCTCTCTAGCTATAAATTTTTTTGGTGGCGACACTGGAAAGTAAATTTCAGACATCCTGACATTTCACCCTTGTGGATTGAATTATGTGTCTCCAAAAGATAGTTTGAAGTCCTAACCTCTGGTACCAGTGAATGTGATCTTATTTATAAATAATGTTTTTGCAAATGTAATCGAGTTAAGATGAGAGCATCCTGGATTATGGTAGGTGCTAAATCCAATAACTGGTGTTGTTATAAGGAGAGAGAGATCTGAAGTCATGGAGAGACACACAGGGAAGGACCTGGGACTGTGGAGGCAGAGATTGGAGTTAATGCTGTGGATTGTCAGCAACTACTAGAAGCTAGGAAGAAGCAAGGAAAGGTCTTTCTCTGGAGCCTTCAGACAGAGTGTGGCCCTGTGATACATTGATTTCAGACTTCTAGCCCCCAGAACTGTGAGAAGATAAATTTGTTGTAAGCTACCCAGTTTGTGGTAATTTGTTATGGCAGTTCTAGAAAACTAATACAACTTCTAAATACAGGTGTTACCAAAATGTAGATATTTTACAGGAGTGAGGACATTTTTCTCATAACCAACACCATTATCACAACTGAGAAAATTAATAATAATTCTATAATAGCCAATCCATAATTAAAAGGATACAATTGTCCTCCAAATATCATTTGTAGATTTTTGTTTTCTTTTTTTGGTTAGGATCCAATCAAGGTAATCTTATAGTCATTTGATTGTTATGTCTCTCTAATTTCTTTTATGCTAGGTAATCCACTTTTTTTAATGACATTAACTTTTTGAAGTGCCTAGGTGTTAAAGAAAAAAATTAGTCTCAAACAACAAGGTAGACTTTATTCAAGATTATTGTAACTAGGGAGAGAGATTGGTCTCAACTCCAAATACAAGGACAATTGGGGATTTATAGCCAAAGAGCAGGATGAGGGGGTCACTAGATAGAAAAGTACTAAGAGGAGACATCAGTGAAGGGGGATTCTTGCTAAAGGTAGGTCAAGGGTTTAGGCATCAAGGATAGGAGATAAAGAACTTGATCAGAGTGGCCGGCAGCCAACGTGAGTGGTTGGCAGCCGGTGTGAGCCACTGTGAGCGGCCGTCCAATGGCCGGCGACCAATTGCCTCATCTGAGAAGAGCGCAATGATCATAATACCAACATGGGCCAGTAAAGCAGTGTCCTCCACAACTAGACTGAAAAACAGCTGGTCTGTTCCCCTTCCCCAATTCCCCAACGCTGTTCCCCTCCCCAAATTCCCCAATAAAATCTTAAAAAAAAAAAAAAAGAATCCCTTCCAGCTAGCTCCTATGTCTTTGAATCCTTCCTTGGTACAATTTGATGCTCTGGGCTCACTTACCCTGACCCAGGCTGAGATCAGCCATTTCTCCAAGGGATAAAAAACATGGTCATCCTTCTCAGTTCCCCATAAGTAAGTGTCACTTTCCTTACCCATTTAAAATAAG
>NW_017731551.1:2815389-2818079 GCF_001890085.2 Hipposideros armiger | reverse complement strand
AAAAAAAAAAAAGAAACTGTGGTACATTTACACAATGGAGTATTACTCAGCTATAAAGAAGAAGGAAATAGTACCATTTGCAACGATATGGATGGACCTAGAGAACATCATGCTAAGTGAAATAAGTTAGTCGGAGAAAGACAAACACCATATGATCTCACTTAAATGTGGAATCTAAAGAACTGAATAAACAAACATTGTAAACAGAAATAGTTTCAGAGACACAGAAGAAAAACTGAGGGTTGCTAGATGGGAGGGGGGTGGGGGTGAGGGAGAAGGGGAAAGGGATTAGATAGCACAAATTGGTAACTACAATATTGCCACAGGGATATGAAAGACAATTTGGGGAGTATAATCAATAATGTTGTAAATATTTTTTAGGGAGTCACATGGACTCATGTGTGGTGAGGGAGACCATTTCATGGACGGTGTAGAGGCTTGACCACTGCACTGTACATATGAAGCTGCTGTTGAATAATATTGTATGTCAAGATTTGATATATATGTGGTTACAGGATGTGGAGTACAGTGCAGGGAGTGGAGTCTATAGAATTGTGATAGATATGTATGATATTGGGGGAGGGGGCAGTTGATTGGAGGAGGGGGGTGGTCACTTCGTGAGGGGTGAAAAGTATAACTATTGCATTGTTTTGTACACCTAAAACTAATAAATAAAAACCTCTCAAAGAAGCAAATGGAAAAAAATAATAAAAATAAAATAAAATAAGCTTCATAGCAGAGCTAATGTTTCTTAGGTACTGTGTGCCAGGCACTGTGTAAGTGTGGCCCACTCATCACCTCATTAATTCACATCCTAATTTTTTTTTTTTAAAGATTTTTATTGGGGTATTGTGGGGAAGGGAAAAGTGTTGGGGAATTGGGGGAAGGAGAACAGACAAGTTGCTGTCGTTTTTTTTTGTTCTTCAGTCTAGTTGTGGAGCACGTGGCTTCACTGGGCTAAGTTGGCACCATCATTGCGCTCTTCCTGGGTGAGGCAGATCAGTCGCCGGCTTCTGGACGGCCGCTCACTGTGGCTGCTGGCCGAGCTGTTGTTCAGCATCTTAGCTGTGGAGGGCAGTGTCACTGGCCCTCATGTGGGATCCGAACCGGGCCCTCTGGCGTCCCAAGCCAGCTCTTAACCATCGCGCCACTCGGCCGGACCCACATCCTAATTCTTTATGGTAAATACTTTACTTGTCCCCATTTTACGGATGAGGAAATTGGGGTGTGGAGAAGTTAACTGCACAGGGCCACTCAGCTAGCAAGTGGAAGTGTTAAAACTGGAACTCGGATTTTCTGACTCCAAAATCACTTTGGAACCACCGTGCTATTTTGCCAATTATGCTACAAAAAAGAAAACCATATGAAGAGAACTGAGCTTCAAAATATCTACAATTTAGAAAACAAACAAACAAACAAAAACAACAACCATGCTTTAAGATGATATGCATTAAGCAGAATTTAAAGAAAGAAATCCTTGAGAAATCTGGTACCTTTCTCCTGACTTCTAAATTGCCAATAATTATAGGTTAGGATAACCAGGGCCAGGCCTAGAATGTGATTAGAAAACTGTCTTAAAACTCAACCAGAAGCCTTACCACGAAATAAATTGGAGCAGAGACTTTGGACCAAGTTGGTGTTAAAAGCCTTTCAAGCTCCTCACAGCTACAAGCATTTTTCTCTGCTTCTGGGGTGGTCTATTCAGAGCTGAAGCCATCCAGGTTAATGAAAGGATAGCTAGGAGAGGGAGGGACAGCTGCTATGATTATATAACTGTGTCCTGGCTGTCATCATCCCAGGGTGCTGGGAAGCGAGGGCGGGGTGGGGACTTGCCAAGTCAAAGGTTTTGACTGCCTGGAGGACGGGGGGCCCCTTTTTCTAATCTGCACAAAAGCGCCATATGGACTAGCAGAGGCCCAGTCTGAGTAAAGTTCTTCCAGTACAAAACTGACTGTTCTAGGTTCAAGGGTGAGTGACTTTCTATTATCTCTTAATGAGCGAAAACTTCCTCCTCCCAACAGGAATTTCCAGTTGTAGTTATTAGCCTAGGTGTCACCTGAAATTGAAATGTAATTACATTTCTCTTCTTGCTAAGGTCGCCCCTAGCAACCTGCCAGTTCCCTGCTTTCCTTCTCAGGAGGAGAGTTTTTTTGCCTTTTCCTCTTTTTCCCCTTTTCCACTTTGACTACACCTGGGGCCGTGTTTGGTCAGGAGACTTGACCTAGGACACTATGTCCTCTCCCTTCCTCCTCCTCCCTGGGTCTTTGCAGTGGGTAGGAAGGTACCTGAGTACCTGAGTGGTGATGAGGGGTATTCCAGAGAGCTATAGGTGGGAGACCCATTAAGATAAGGAGGAAGAATAAACAGAAGCAGATGTGCCTTCAGCTCAGGTCCCCAGCCCACTGAAAAACAGGAAACTGGGATGGCAGCTGATAAGAGCCTGTCTCAGGACTGGGCCTGGTCTCCGTGGAGCCAGGGGCAGGTTGGCGATCCTCAGTCCTCATCTCTCTACTGAATCTCATTTCCCTTCCCCGGGGACAGGCCAGGGGAGCTTTCTGTACATGGGAATACAAATAAAATACATTCACATTCTATTATCAATGCCAATGAGTCCGCTTAATTTTAAAAGATGTGCATGGACAACCATTCTCATGTGAATCACAAAGGTGGAGACTACACACACACACACA
>NW_017731551.1:2806431-2808934 GCF_001890085.2 Hipposideros armiger | reverse complement strand
AATAAACAGGTGAAATTATGTTAATAATAATGTATTTGATTTAACTCAACAGATCCAAAATAGTTTTACCACGGAACCCATGTTAAAGGTGCTGATGAGCTATTATTACATTTTTTTTTTCCTTACTTAATCTCTGAAGTCCAGGGTGGCGATTACACTGATAGCACCTCTCAATTTGCTCAATAGCCACATGGGGCTTGTGGCTCCCACATGGACTGTGCAGGTCTAGAGAGTAAGGCGTGATACATGGAAATGAAGCAAATGCAAATGGTGTCTACTGATCAGAACAGAAATCAGGTCAGAGGTGAGCCACTGACCTTATCTCTCTTTAGAGTACCAACTGTAAGATTTTATTTTAGTGAAAATAAGTTCCCACCCAATCTTGGTTCCCTAGCGCTGTATCCTCTATGGTCTTAGATCACTCAGTACGAAATTTTCCTACCCCAAGAGGCCTCGTTGCCTTTTGGGCTCCCTTATGAATGGAGCTGTCATGCTTCTGTCACTTTCTGAGGCAGCGTGAACATCTGAATGACAGTTTCCTCATTTGACCAATGCAGACAGACCTCGTTTTATTACACTTCTCTTTATTGAGCCTCACAGATGTTGCATTTTTTTTCTTTTTTTTTTTTTTACAAAGGAAGGCAAGACCCTCCGCCAGCAAAAAGATCACAGCTCACTTTATTGCCACATTCGCTTTATGATGGTGGTCTGGAACTGACACCGTGGACTCTCCGCAGTATACCTGTAATTTGCCAATTCCACCCTTGAGTTATCTCAGACTTTTCACATGGAAGTCATGCTGCATCTGTGGGTTCCCAGCCTGGCTGGTCATCTGAATCCCTTCAGAGTGTTTCAAACAAAACAAATGACACCCACCCAGGACCTCCTGGATCCTAATCCAGAGATGTGTTCAGTGATGTGCATTTTTACAAAGCTCGACAGGTGGGCACTTGGCACTGGGAACCCCTGAGGATCATCTGCTTTTGAAAAGGCCACAGACTTCAGCTGGCACTGTGGCAGAGACACAGCAAGCCCTGGAATGACAAGTCCTCTAGGGNAAAAAATTTTAATGTCACCTAAATATGTGGAAATGTAATCTAGGTATAAACTCTGTGTGTTTATTATATAGTCTATATTCATAAAATTCAAGCAGGAAGGAAGGGAGAAGCCAGGGTTTTACCCATCCACTCCCAGCTTCACGGGTGTCTCTAGTAGGGGTTTCCGTTTCTCCCAGACAGACCTCTTGTGACCCACGGTGGTTCCAGCTTCCGCTAGGTGGTCCCTGGGCGCAGGTAACACTGCCATGCCTTCAGTCCCTCCAGCCTCGGGGTGGTGCTAGCTAGCTTCCTGCTATTCATCTCTGGGTTGCCTCACCCTCCACTCTTGGGTTCTTGGTTTTTCTACCCTGGCAAGCTGAGGTGGGCAGGGAGACGTTCATCAAGGTGCAGAGTGCAGGTGTCTTAGGTGAGACGCCCCAAAAGCCAACTCCGAGAGGGAGATTTGGATGCAGAGTTTATTGGGGAGTGTACCCAACAGCAGCAGCTGTAAGATAGTGAAAGAAACAAGACTGGCAGAGGAAGATGTTGAAATGCATCAAAAGTTCCCACTCTCAATCCCATGAGGAGCTCTGAAGCCAAGATGGCCCATCAGGGTCGTCCCAAATTGAGGCCAGGTGCTGGGTTTTCGTACCCTGTCCAGTTGGGCTGGGGCTGCCCCCAGGAAGGAGCTGGTGTTGGACGAGGCAGCTCCTTTCAGGCAGGGCTGTTCCTGGGGAGAGAGGAACCTGGGCAGAGGCCACAGCATCCATCTCAGGTTCAAAGCCCAGCTCTGCAGTTTCCTGGATATGTGACTTTGACCAGCTCCTTATCCTTGTTTAGCATGCTTCAGTTTTCTTATCTGTGAAAAGGGAAATTGTGCGGATTAAGTGAGACCATGTACCCTCTGCTGGCTTGCCTCCAGGGAGCTGCTGTAATCTGTTGGGTCAGGATCCAGGACGCTGGGTGAGCCATGTTTATGAGGGGGCGGGGCTCCTGCGTGTGGCCTCCTCTCCCATTTCCTGCTCCCTGGGGCTGAGTGCACCTTGCTCTCTCACTGGGTTCTCCAACTCCAAGGACAGAATGAGGAGGCCTAGCCCCCTTGCCCGCCCTCGTCTTCCTCCCAGGAACACTGGCTGGTTGAGCCTTGTGTGGGGGTAGGGGGAGGCAGAGGAGGGGGAGCTCTGGATCCTGGATCTTGGGGTCCTGAGCCTCAGTCCTGCCATCCAGCCCGGAGTCATGTCAGGTTCTGTGCGATACGCCTTTATCCTCTGTGCATGCCATTCCCTAGGCGCCCCACAGGAAGGGCACTCTTGGGTCTCCTCAAATTCAGGCATTCTTGGGTCCCCCAAATCCTATCTGCACTCTCAACAGTAGAAAATATGGAAAGAAAGAAATAGAATGGACACAGCCCCATGAGTGTGCAGCTTAGCAAAACAGATAGTATCTCTGTGCGAACTAGAAAAAGG
>NW_017731551.1:2795078-2801117 GCF_001890085.2 Hipposideros armiger | reverse complement strand
CAGAGGGACAAGGGAGTACAAATGCACCGAGGGAATCTGCCAGGAGTACCCCAGGGCCCACTGGAGGGTCTGCTGCCTTCTCCCCAGCCAGTTAGGGGAGCTCCGGGGAATTCCCCAATCCGTGTCAGCCTGTCTCTGTTCCTCTCTTTCACTAAAAATAGGGCCACAGGCTGGTGGGGACCCGCACCGGTGGGGACCTGTCCATTGACCTGCCTGTGCTGCCAGCTTAGCCAAAGGCCCACGCACGGCAGGAGGGCAGGGAGAGCGGACTCCAAATGCTGGGCCCAGAGCACCAGTTCAGGAGAAAGCCGTTTGTTTTAGGCACCTTCTTCACCACCATTCCCTTCACCCCCCCTCCCCCTCTCTCCCCTACCCCCCCCCAAAAAGAGTGGTGTTTTATTTCTGGTTGTGATTTTCAAACAAAGAACCATGGAAGTGTAAGCCAAAGGGCAGAAGTCCAGGAATCAGAGCTGTCCAAGTGGACTTGGTGGTGGGCAGAAGATCGGGTAGGTAGTCTGCAGGAGACCAGGCAGCATTGATGGCCCAGCCTGGGAGAGGGCTTCCTGGCTGCTTGTTGGTTAATGTAGCGGGGCAGCTAGGAAGGCACCGGGGCCAACATTCTCTATACAGAACAACATCTTCATACTCTGGTGTACTGTTTGGGCCCCAGGAAGTTCCACAACTCGACCTGGAAGCCAGCTGGATGTAGCTGTACCCCTTTGTGAGTCCCCTGAGCTGTGCTGCTGTTTATCCCCCTTGAAAGGCTGTAACAACTTCCGGAAGAGGTACTTCCTTTGAAGTGTGGGCAGCATTTTGGTTGTTCTGACTTCACATTGTCTCCTTTGATGTGGGATGACGCGAAGCTTCACAGAGACTGGCTACCTGGATCAAGAAATCAAACACCTCTCCAAGTTCATCTCTATCAGGACTGAAATACTGAAGGGCAGATTGAAATACTCTAGAAAGAATCTCAAATTTTTCCATTTCCTGCTTTTTTTTTTCTTTCTTTTTTTTTTAGTGAATACAGTACATAGTTTTCAAATGTATCATTCAATTCCTTTTGCCTATGAAATGACAATGGAAAACCCTGGGCTGGAGTGTTCTACATCATTTAACCCTCACAACAACTCCATTAGGTGGGTATCATTCCCACTTTATAGATGAGAAATTGAAGGTGTGTGTGACCCTAGTCACACAGCTACCTGACTGAAAGCCTTCCTTCTCCGGCACCTCCTTCACTAAGAGTTAACTGAGTCAATCAATCCATGCAGAACACGACAGCGCTGGCACACAGTAACTGCACAGGGAAAGGTTAGCTCTTCTAATCACTGTTCTTATTACACACAGGAAACCTAGAAATTCTCTTTATTGCAGCTCCAAGTTCCACTGGAACTGTGGACCGCAGCAGACCTTGGTGAATTCTTTTAGAAATGTTTAGGGATTTGCGTTCCTTGGGTTAGAGCCTTCTCTAAAGGGTATTGGTGTTAGAGGTCCTGAACACGTTGCTCCAAGACAAACCGTGCAGCACGTCTTGCCATAGAGATGTGCCTCCAGACTTGGCCTGTTCTTCCTTCCCAGCAGGAGACCATTATCAAAAACATGCTGTTCAGACCTCAGCTGGGTGCTTTGATGCCTGTGAGTTTAGGAGGGAATGGAATGTGTGTGTGTGTGTGTGTAATGACATAATGTAACTTGACTTCGTCTTAAAATTTCCTAAAGCGAATTGACATTATTTGCTAAATATTTAGTTAAAAAATAAGGGTTTAAAAAGTACTACTTTTGAGGTGGACAGTGTCCTCCTGAAGGCCCCACTAAGTTAAGAGAGCCACTAGGAACAGTCTGATGGGGACTGTTCTAGAAGCAGATGTGCCCTGGGAGACCCAGGAGGGCAGCAGTTAGGCTAAGCTGCCAGGTTAGCTGTTAGCAGGACAGGGAAGGGGAGGGGCAGGGGTGGCAGAAGCACAGATAACTGAGGTGAGCAAAGCCCCAGCGAGGGCCTCTCGTCAAAGGCTGGTGGGAGGTAAGGCACAGCCAGGCTTTGCTCTTAACCCGAAAAGAGGGAAGAAGGTGTAAAGGAGTAATGCATGGCGATAATAAAAATAATAACAAATGGTATTTATTGAATACCTACTATGCTATAGGCTCTGTGCGAGAGGCTTTGTGTGCTTTATATCATTGAACCCTGTGGAGGAGGATACTGGCATTATGCCCACTTTACAGGCAGGGAAGCAGCTGCAGAGAGGTGAAGTGGCCCAACCTTACCCCACTAGTAGGTGGCCCGGTCAGGACTTCCGCTGATGGTGTGTAACTCGGCCGTGCGGTAAAGGGCGTGTTTTGCTTTTTTGTGCTGAGATCCAGTTTACACGTTCTTGTCTTGGCAGAAGTTAGGGACTTCCTGGTCTAAGTCCACTGAGAAGAAGAAACTTTTGAAAAGCTGTTAGCTGAATCGGAGGGGAGAACAGATAAGGATCAGGTGGCAGAGCAGGGATCTGTGAGAGGAATTGGGGCAAATGACACATGGGGACAATGTGGTGATTGATATCGTTGTTGGAGGGGGAGCAAGAATACTACTTACTGAGTGGTGTGTGTTCCGGGAAAAATGAAGAGAGATGGGACCTTTGCTGAGGTGAGCTGGGAACAGAGGGTGACAAGCACATGAGTCGAGGTGGCATAGGAAGGTGTCTACACCGAGACCTGCCGGGAGGCCAGTTTGTTTCAAAGCATAACAATAAGACCTCACAGTTTTAACACAGCGTTATGGCTTGAATCGTTTCCCCCTCATAATTCGTATATCGAGGTCCTAACTCCCGGTACCTCAGAGTGTGACCTGATTTGGAAATAGGGTCCTTTCAGGTTAGTTAACTCAGAATGAGGTTGTCCTGGAGTAGGGGGACTCTAACCCAACGTAAGTGGTGTCCTTCTGAAAAGGAGAAATTTGGACACAGACACACACACAAGGGGAACATGGTGTGAAGATGAAGGTAGGCAGAGATTGGGGTGATGTGTCTACAAGCCTAAGATCACCCAAAATGGCCAGCAAACTACCAGAAGCTCTGGGAGAAGTCTGTTCCCACAGCCCTCAGATGGAACCCACCTGCGGACACCTTGCTCCTCAGACTGGCCTTCAGAGCTGTGAGACGATGCATTTCTGTTGGTGAAGCCACACCGTTTGTAGTGATTTGTTGTGACAGTTCTAACGAACTAATACACATGGCCACATAGCTGATGGCTCTTTGGCTGCGACAGAGGCCGAAGATTTTTGAAACCTTGCTTTGTAGACGCTGAGACGACCTGTCTTATGTAAGAGGATCCCCTTTCTCTCNATCTCCAGTTGGGGACCAATATGAGAGAAGACAGAGAAGGCCTCGAGTCTCGACTTGGCCTGCAGTGTGTAGGTGAGGAGGAAATGCACAGTTGGTAACTCATTCCCATTGCCCTCCTTCTGTTTATTTTTTAATTTTTTTAATTGGGGAACAGTGTGTTTTTCCAGGACCCATCAGCTCCAAGTCAAGTAGTTGTTTCAATCTAGTGGGTTGTTGGAAAAGTCAGGATGCCTTTTTGCAACGAAAAACAAAAAATATGTCATGACTTTTCTGACAACCCAATAGTTGTGGAGGGCGCATCTCAGTGGCCCATGCAGGGATTGAACTGGCAACCTTGGTGTTGTGAGCACTGTGCTCTAACCCACTGATCTAACCGGCCGCTCCCACCCCTTCTGTTTTTACCTCTGGTGCTGGTTTTCCTGGCAGTAGGTCAATGCAATCTTTTCTTCGTGCATAGGTGTGTAATAGCAGAGCTAACCTGTGTTTCAGGGGGACAATTTGAAACACAAATTCTAAAGGAAAAAAAAATTAACCCAGCCCTTCTGGATTTCATTTTAATTGTTGGGTGTGCCCTGGGCACCGGGATCATAAAGCAGGCCCTGGTTTCCTTCCTTTGATGTGTTTAAAGAGCCCTGGACTTGCCATCAGGGCATCTGCGCTCTAGTCCCAGCGCTATCACTAACAGTTGTGTACCTTGGGTATCAGAGTTAACTTTTCTGAGCCTTACTTCCCCCATATGAGTAATAATACCTGTCTTGTAGGTTATAGCGATTAGCAGATAAAATCATGCATGTGAAAGCACTTTGGAAACTGTAAAGCACTACACAAACGCAAGACGTTAAAGTTTATAGTAGGGGAAAATGACGCAGGACGTGGAACAGAGGAAACCCTTCATACACCGGCTTCTAAGATGCTCAGGTCAGGAAGCATTATTTCCTCCCTGTCTTCCTTTGCCCCCTGACCAGCCAGGGCGTGTGCCTTGCAACAGCAGGCATTCTAATCCAGATCAATGGATAAGTGAACGCGCTCCTGGTATTTTGACCCTTGATACCCACCTGTCCTGGGGCTTCTAGGCAGCCAGCCCCGCTAGGGAAGGCTCTCGGCTCTGTCTCCATGTTTCTAGTGGCAATTCCTCCGCAGCCCAGCAGGTTTCCATTGGTTCAGGACCCCTGCGTCTCTCTGTCATTGGCTGACTGCTGCTGGCATCCGGAGATAGCCCCCTCTGCGGCTCACAGCCGAGAATCACTTAGGGCTGCTTGCGCCTTTGCTGCCCCCTGTCCCCGTGCTGCCTTTCTAGTCCTGCACAGTCCTAGGCCGGGCACCTACAACCTCCGCTCAAATCTCCTTTGGGGAAGCTTCCTCGGCTAAGCCCAGCTATCACCAGTACCTGAATGGACATCTTTCTGATCACCGTGGTCCCCTATCAGAGGCGGATCACTCCCCTGGCCACACGCGCACGAGCTGTGCCTTTGTCACTTTCTCAGGCTGCATCCCAGCTGCGTGAAAATGCTTAGACTCCTTCCTAACTTCCCCCTCCCCTCTCCGCCAAACAGGTCGAAGGATGCAGGGGCTCTTCTGTCCCTATCCGGAAGAATGCTGGGGGTTAAATGCACTGGGCCCCAGCCAACCGAGTAGTGGAAATTTTTTCATCACTTACAAAAAGTATTTTCACTTCGCAGGAACAGCATCTACAGCTCCTCTGAACAAGCTTATTTTAGCACCACCCAGNTGACTTTTCTTGAAAAAATGGATACAGCCACCAGGGGCCTGGATTCCGTCATGGCAACCCCCAACTAGAGCTGAGTGGTGTCTCCCCCAGCAGCACTGTAGGAGTGGCCTTAACCCCCGTTTAATGGGGGAAGAAGTAATTATGTACGCTAGATTCAGTCAACCTGAGTTTGAATCTTGGATCACTTGTTAGCTGTGGGGCTTTGAAAGTTATTGTTTTGTGTCTCATTTTCCCCATCCGTCAATAGGATGATGAAATCACAGTGCCCATCTTACAGGTTGTTATAAGGATTAAATGAGTAAGTGCTTATAACAACACATAGTACATAATATATGTTATTATAGCTATCATAATCACAAGTTCCCAATGAGTAGACATTTATGTAGTTTCCACAAACATCATTTTATTGCCTCAGTGACCCCTGGATTCCCAGCAATAGATTGTAGCTGGCCCGAGGAAACCCAAGCTGGGTTTCATCTCTGAGGCCCCCTCCCCTGAGCTAAGCAATCACCCAGGCTGCCAAGGGCTGTGGGGGCAGCCTGGGCTCCTGGTCTTACCCGGTCTCTACCAGGGGACATGAAGGGAAGTGCCGTGAACAACCAACGGGCTCTGCTCCCTGTCAGCGGCCTTCCAGAGCACACCCTGACATCCCAAGGCAGCCTCATCCCCCTTAATAAGTCATTACAGTCTGTCAACAGCCCAGTTTCCCATAGCATTTCTGGGCTTTCTTATTTCCAGCCCGGCTCCTGCCCCAGGTAATGAGTTCCATGAGCTTACCACCCACTGAGCGAAGTTGGATTTTCTTCGATTATCCCTAAACATAATTCTCTCAAGCTTTAAGCAGGGCCCTTCTGGTTCTAGTTCAGGATTCGATGAATGAGTTCATAACCACCCTGACCATAACATTCCTGATCAGACAGATGTTATCCCTTCTTAGTCTTTCTCTTTCCGGACGGAAGAACCCTCGATGTATTACTCTGTGTTTTT
>NW_017731551.1:2756795-2786248 GCF_001890085.2 Hipposideros armiger | reverse complement strand
TGTTTTACATCCTACATACAAGTGAAATCATATAGTTCTTGTCTTTCTCCATATACGACTATTTCCTGATTTTTTTCAGTTTTGGACATTACTTGTTGACTTCCAAACATGCTGGCTGAGGTGTTCCTCTCCACCCGCCATGTCCCTCTATCACAGCATCTGATGAAACGATTGTGGCCACGTTCTTAGGACTAGACAGCTGCTCTAGGACCACCCCGTCCTCCTGAACCCCTTTTCTCCCTCTGCCGTTAGTACCAGCTTTGCTTTTCCCATTGCCTGATTTCCCCTGAACCTGTATGTTCCCTAGATGCTCTGCTACCCCACTAGCAACACTGTTCCGGGCCTTCTGCCCTTCATTTTTCCCTGGGTGGTGCCCTCTGACCTCCTGCTGCAGTGTGGACAGGTGACATAGACTGTAGGCCAGCCCAGGTCCTAGGAGGGAGGAGAAGCTGTCTTTGAAAATTGACTGATTTTCTGCTTTTTACCTTTGGGGCAAAGTCTCTTTCTGTTTCATGAAGGCCACCAGCAAAGGCAGGTGCGCTGTCATTGTTCCAGAGGACGCTGGCAAGCTAGCCGTCCATCTCTCTGAGTGCAGAGGGTGACAGTTCTGGTTTGAGCGTGTTCATCGTCCGTCACGCTGAGCCAGGTCTGAATATAGGGATGGTGTTGTCTGGGGGTGCGAATGACTGGAGGGCCTGTGATGCCTAAGCTCCCTGCTGTGGGAATTGGTGTTTTTGTTGGTTGAGGATTTGGGACGGGGGTAGGGGAAAGGAGTGAAGATTTGCTGGTCCCTGGCTTCAGGCTTTGGGACACATTCCCAGTTACTAACTATTGTAGTTTCCCCTTCCCTTTTTTTTACGTACAATAGCTATTCCATTCTTCACTCCACAGGACAGGTCTTTTCCAGAGGTGGTGCACCTGTGCTACCTCACGTTATCCTGGCCTCATAGTCCCTGAAAGCAGAGCCTGAGAAGAGGACTTCCATGCAGGTGATTGATTTTGGAAAGAGACCCCCAGGGAGAGGAGCGAGGACTGGGGAAAGTGAGACGGGGAAGGGAAAGGCCAATCCAATCGGCTTTGGGGAAATGGGGCTCAGCCCTGCTGAGGACCTTCGAGGAACCATGTAGACCATGCCTAAGAATTGTTCACCCAAGCAAAGGGTGGTGAGGAGATCCACTGGCGTTTGCCTGATAGTTAGAAGTTGTCGCACGTTGAGTGGATTCCTGCATGTTACTAGTTCCACACCTGACAGCAGAGTGAACCCAGGGCAGAACACAAGAGCTACAGTGCACAGCTGAGGCAGGGCTTCGTAGATGACACCCCCATGCAGCTCGTTGCCACAGCAACAGCTGGAGCAGACAGAGGATAAGAGGCATGATGCCCCATGATGCCCCATACCGTATCCACCATCACCACTGGGCACCCACAGCGCTGCCAGGTAGCAGGTTTCTCTCTAGGTTTTCCACGAGGGTCCCCGGTGTTGCCTCTGTGCACTGCACCATGCTCAGTGTCCGGGGTGGGGGTGGCCCTCCCCTGCCTGCAGACCACCTCCAACGTGGCAAAGCTCCACAGGCAAGTACCCTCTGTGGCAGCCTTTGTCACCGAGATGGTTGCACATGTCATGGTTAGTTCACCCTTGGCAGGGAGCCAACTTCTTTCTGCCCCAGTTTCATAAATATGGGGACCAGAGCCGTCCTCCCTCCCACCCCAGGTAGCTTCTTGGACAGCTGGGGGGTGGGATGCTTAGAGGCTGCTGTGTGTCTTGCTGACGGGTACCATCCCCCCATGCCCACTTCACTCCCAGCAGTGGGGCTGGAGCGCAAACGACGGGCAGTGCTTGGGAGACCGAGGGACTGCTTATTGCAGACCGGGCTGTACTTCCTAAGATGCTCCTCACCACTGGGAAGTGCATGGAAATTTCCTACATCCTGGTCTTTCTAAGCAAGATTGAACTTATTGCTTTCATGGGAAACTCTTTACTCAAGTCTCGAGGATCCCAATGTAGCCGTTGCTACTCACTGTTGGATTCTAATCTCTTCATGTTTGCAGATTTGCTTTGCCTCCCTCACGGCCATTAAGGGCATCTTAACTGAGTTTCCTTGGATGAGGATAAGTCATCTCTTTTCCTGACTTCTTGTGATTTTCAGGGACTCTTGCTCATAATCCCACAACCTCGGGGGGTTTCTGAGGTTAAGGGGAAACAGCAGCTTGAAGGCTCAGGGAATGGTTGGACTCTGGGAGTTCTGGAAAAAGAGCCCAGAACAGAGACTTAGAAAACCTTGATGAGCTGGTACTGGTGGCTCGGATGATCTGGTCCTCTAAGGCCTGAGGAGTGCTGTGAGGCTGGCCCCCTGCTTCAGGAAACACAGTTCACAGGCCTTTCGAGAGTGAATGGAAGCTGCTGGTCATAACTTCCCAGGCCCCAGATATGCATTTCAGGCCATCCAGTTGGGAATTGTCCTTTGAGCTTAGAGAAAACAGTTGAAACTGTCCCTGATTTAGAGTCTGTCCCATCAGTTTAGATTCAGCTGCAAAAACTGCAGCTTAAATAAGATATACGAAACTGCTTCTCATGTACATGGTCCAGTTCTATTATGTCAGCTTGACCATCAGCAGGGACCCAGGCTCTTTTCAATGTGCTGTCTGTCCTGTCTAGATGGTGCACCTCCTCCTCATGGTCAACATTGACTGCTGGAGCTCCTGCCATCACATCTACCTTCCAAGCAGCAGGGCAGAGGAAATGGAGAAGGGTTTATATCTTCTTTTAAAGAGGCTTCCTGGAAGAACCATACTATACTTTTGCTTACAACTTATTGACGAGATCTTAACAGCCAGACCAAGTCAAGGGAAGCTGGGAGAATTAGTCCTTTAGCAGGGTGCAATGCCACTCTGAATAAATTTTGGGCTCTGTTACTGAGGGAGAAGTAGCATTGCTGTTGGGCTGGGTAGGCAGCTAGCAGTTGCTATCAGAGGAAGCTGGATTCCGTAGCTGTGGAATAAACCAGTGTTTCGGATTTGTAATTCACTTAACTGTCCGTGCGACCCTAGGCAAGTCACTTCTTTGAGCTTCAGTATCTTCATTTAAAAAATAAAAAAATTGGACTGCATGACCTATAGCTGTGGCTGTTCAACTGTGTTCTGTGACGTCCTGGGGTTCCCTGGAGGCACCTCAGAAGTCACCAGAAGCACCTAGAGTTGAGACAGGAGAGGACCTCATCTTGTATCTGTTTGGTTGTCTAACTCGATTCCTGGTAGCTCTCTCTCACGCTCTGTGGCCAGGGGAGAAATTTCAGGAACAATGGTGGAAAATTCTTGGGTTTCAAGAGAAGCAAATTGGACAGGCTTTGTAAGCTCAGGTGTCTGTGATTCAGGAGCTCGAGGGACACATTTGTATAATTCTGGAGATTCAGGGAGGTGTCAGAAAAAAAGCTTGGTCATGCTTTTATGATTCTGTAGGTAGTCAGACATAATTTTATTGATGCAGGCACACTGGACTATATTTCCTAAGGGCTGGAGTGAAGAGAAAATGAACTTCAGGAGAAGATCCAGGCTTGCTTCCTTGCTCTGCCACGTGCTGCTTGTTACTCAATCTCTCTGAGCCTCCGTTTGCTCATCTATACAATGGGGATAAGGCCTACCCTGAGGGCCGCTGTAAGAATTAAATGTAATCAAGTATGTAAACCTTAGGTACGAGGAAATGGTAGTCTACTTAAATGTCACCTGCTCCTCAGAGGGTCCCACACCAACCAGGGAGTTAGGGTTTCCCAAGGCTCAAGATTAAAATGATGATGCTTGGACCCTGGAGCATTTCCCTGCATGGTGTCTGGGCCGAGCTGCATCCCGTGGGGGTGTGGGGTTCTTTACAGTGTGGGAGGCCCTGGAACCAACCACACCCCACTGCTGTGGCTTTCTGTCTCCCCTAAACCTTCCATGTTCTTCCTCTTTACTGCTTCTTTCCCCTCACCATCAATTAAATATTCTGAAGTCTTTCCCGTCCTAGAACAAAACAAAAAAATCCTATCTAGGCAGAAAGGATTAACATTTTGTCATATTCGCTTTCTCTCTCTCTCTCTCTCTCTCTCTCTCTCTCTCTCTCTCTCTCCTTCCTAAACCACTAAGAGCACATTGAAGACAGAATTTTCCTTTACTCCCAAATACTCTCACCACCCATGTCTTTCCTCCTTGCACAGCCAAGAACTTTGATCTAGTTGTCTACACGGGCTGCCTCTCCTCTCTGCTCATCCGTGCTCTCCCGGCTCACTGTGAGTGGGTCTGTGCCAAATCTCTCCACCGAATCCGCCCTTGACAAGGTCACGAACAACCCTGAT
Organism: Hipposideros armiger; assembly: GCF_001890085.2. Classification (NCBI taxonomy): domain Eukaryota; kingdom Metazoa; phylum Chordata; class Mammalia; order Chiroptera; family Hipposideridae; genus Hipposideros; species Hipposideros armiger. The sequence continues at coordinate 2,781,920 of NW_017731551.1, read as the reverse complement.
AACCGATTTCAGTTCTAATGTGGCCTGAAGCTCCCTTGTTCCTTTGGCTTCCTGAGGTCACCATTTAACCAAGGAAAGTTCAGTGTGCAGGTTTAAGTAACATGCATAAGAGTAGTGTGAGCCCCGATATTTCTGAGGGGATATGGGTATGTGTGTGTCTTTAAACTCTTGTAATTTTTTTCTCTCCGAACTGCTCCTGTCCCCATTCCTGCGGCTGCCTCAGCCCCACTCCCGGCGGCTGCCTGAGCTGTCTCTGATTCATATCACCCCCAGATATGAACACACATCCTTGTCTTCACACCCAAGAACACCACTCACCCAGTGGCCCTGGGTGAAAGAGACTATTATTAAAGTCTATAGGTGCTTCCGGGGAATCACAGCATGGAAGAGAAAGTGAAGAAGGCAGGGCAGCCTCCTCTACGGGCCTGCGGGCCTGAGGCCAGTGGCCCCATGGACTCTTCCCAAAGCCTCTCTTCTTGCCTGCCACCTCCTGCTTTGTTCCTGGAGTCTCCTAGGTCCCTGCATGGAATTTCCTCCCATATTCTAGCTTCTTTTAGTCCTAAGGCCCGTCCCAAAGTCCCGTCTCTGGGGCCCATGAAAATAACTCTGTACGCGGGGCAATTTCAGTTCCCTTTTGACTCAACTTTTCCTTTCGGACAAGGGTGAGTGTGGACTCTGGGGAGTGAACTCCCCCTGGACTGACCCAGCAGGCCCACAAGATACCTTCCAAACCCAAACACGGCCCACCCCTGGATCTCTAGCTTCAGCCACACAAAACCCTGGCAGAAACGCTGAAGCCAACTTTTCTTTCATGGAATCAGTGGTTTCAAAGGATATTCTAGGCTTCCCACCTGTCAGTAATGCCTGTGGAAGGAGAGCGGAGGCCTTTTCTAGAGCAGACTCTCAGGTTCTGGTCGGTTTGTCTTGCCTCCCCTTCCATTTCTGTGACCTTCCTGTTGACCCCTCAGACTACAAACCCCTGCTTGACATTCTCTTCCTGGGCTGTCATCACATCACAGCCTCCCGGTTTTCCGCCTACCTCCGTGCTGTTCTTTCCGTCTCCTCCTAGGGTTTCTCGTCTGTCTCTTGCTTTTTTAAAAAACAACAACAACAAAACATTTTAAAAAATATTTTTAAAATAATTTAAAATAATTTACAGAGATTTGTTGCACAACAACGTAAATATACTTAATACTACTGAACTTAAAATCATCTATCTATCTCTCTATCTTACTTAAACTATAAAGAGTAAATTGCAGTCATAATTCTCCTTTACTCCTAAATACTTCCTAAATTACTATTTCCTAAAAAGGGCATTTTCTTACACAGTACAATGATCAAAATTAGAAAACACGGTACAGTACAGGCATTCCTTATTTTATTGCACTTCACTTTATTGTACTTCACAGGTGTTGTGTTTTTGACAAATTGAAGGCAAGACCCTCCGCCAACAAAAGGATCACAACTCGCTTTATTGCAATACTTGCTTTATGACAGTGGTCTGGACCGAACCCACAATATCTCCAAGGTATGCCTGTACTCTTGTCTAATTTATAAACTTTATTTTAAATTTTGCTAATTGTTACAGAATCATTGTAGCAAAAGAAAAAAAACCCCTTTTATTTGTTTTCCTGGTCCAAGATCTCATCTAGGATAATACAATTAATTCTTTAATTATTAGGTTTGTTCCTTAGTGTCCTTTAATTCGGAATTATTTCGTAGCCTTTCTTTTTCTTTCATGACCTTGACGTTTTTGAAGAGCACAGGCCCATTATGTTGTAGAATGTCCTACAGTATGGTTTGTCTGATGTTCCCTCATGATTAGACTCAGATTGTGTGTTTTTGGCAGGCCTATTACAGAAGTGATGTGTCCTCAGTGCATCCTCAGGAGGTACATGATGTCTATTGTCCCATTATTGGCAATGTTCATTTCGATCATTTGGTTAAGGTGGTGTCTGCCAGGTTTCTCCATTGCAAAGTTACTTTTTGTCATAATTAATAAGTATCACGTATGGGAGATTCTTTAGACTATGTAACTTTCTGTGTATCTCTAAATGCTGATGTTTTCTCAGGCTCCGTGGTTAGCCATCTGGTCTTCTCACTCAACAGTGTTCGTGGCCTCAGTTTCTTTTCATATGCTTGTATCTCTCAGCCCTCTCTCTGTGGCCAAGCTGACTCCTGGAGACGCAGTTCCCTCACAGGATGTCCCATGGCCACCTGAGCACTTCCTGTCCAGGACCTTGTCTCCCATTTCCTCACCCAGACAAGCCCGCCTTCTTCCTCTGTCCGCTGATGACAGTTCAGAGCACTCCCATCGTCCATCATCCTGGACTCCCAGGCGCCAGTCTAGACTCCCCCCCCCCCACACACACGGCATGCACAACCACTAAGCCCCATTGATCTTACCTTCCCAATAGTTTTTACTTCCCCCTTGGTTCAGGCCGTTATCACTGCACACTTGGAATCCTGCCACAGTCACCTCTGCCTGCCCAGGACTTTACTTCCCTCTAATTCATTCTCCATCATGATGGCAGCGTGCGATGTCCAACATGTAGATCTGAACGTGAAGAGCAGAGCAGGTGGTGGGTGTTACTTAGAATCCCTCAATGCTGTCCCGTTGCCCACAGGATATACAACTCCATCTTGGTCAGGCCCTGCCCACCTCTCCGACGGCCCTTCTTAGTTTCCAATTTTGAGTTGCTCTCTCCTTAGGTTTTCACACATGAGAGCTGGAGTGCCATCCTCTGCCTGGACACCCTCACCAGCTCTTGCTGCCATTCAGAATTCAGCTTAGACTCCATGTCACTTGCTATGAGAAACATTCTTGCATCCCTGGGCATGAGTTATGCCCTCCCCAGGTGCTCCCCGGTACCTTGAACTTGCCCCAACCCTACTGTGAAATGTATTAGATCTACTTTGACCCCTTCTACCGGGCTGTGAGCTCCTCTAGTCCAGGAACCATCCAGGCTGAGAAACCTGAACTAACACACTACTTCGCTCTATAAACACTTGTGAATGGGTCAGTGGCTGAGTGAGCGAAGGTAGGACACTGACATGACTGCAGGGTCTTGTTGAGCTAGGGAGAATAACAAGACGCTGGTGATTCAGAGACTTGGGCTCTAGGGACAGGGTGGCCAGTTCTCAGAGGCCACGGCTACCCAGGAGGGACATCAGGAAGAAGATGAAGTGTTTCAGTCTCAAGGTTCAACTAAGGCAGGGCACTCATCAGATATCTAAGGTGCCCGTGACCTGGAAGAACTGGGTTTCTAAGTTGCAAATGACTACAGAGGAACAGGTTTCCCAGGCCCAGGTGACTCAGATAGGGTTGGGCTCCAGAGCTCAGGAAGGGAAAGTGCCAGGTAGGAAAACAATCAGCAAGGCTTCTGCCCAGGTGGCCAGCCACATGGCCGAAACCCTCCATTGACTTGGCAGCCAGTTCAGCCTTCAGTTTCCTAGGGAACCGACAGGCCAATCTGTAGTGCAGCTCAGCATGGAGCCGGGGACAGTTTATGAGGGCCAGATGGCCGGACACCGGGCGTTGTCAGTGTTGCCAGGTGGGCGGCTGAGAGTCTCGGGGGTAGGACTCCACACTGGGGCGGGGAGGGTCTAGGGAAGGCTAGAAACTCACATCTGCCAAGTAGATGAGGGGCACGGGAGCAGATGCACATCAGGTCACACTTAAGAGACCCAGAACTGGAGCCTGGTGAGCAGTTCGGAGCCAGGGGCCATTGGTTCTAAAAGCCAAGATAGGAAAGTGAGTTACATAGAGACTGGGAGTGACCACGTTATTGGCATCTGGGTAAAAAATATTATCCGCCCCATGAGAACAGGAATCTTATCTCTTTTTCTCTGCTGTATCTGTACTGCCTAAAACGTGACTTAGAACCAAAGAGTCACACAGATCAGACTGACAGCCTGGAGGGCAACTTCAAGGACACGGTGATCGTGGCGCTTTCAGCCCTGGGAGAGAGGGAGTTCGGAGGAGAGAACTGGCCATACATTTAGTTTGTTTACTAGGGTTAATACCTAGGTGAAGCATGGATGGTAACCAATCATAAAGAATAAATATGTGAACAGTCATGGTATGAGGCAGAGGCACCCTTTGCTGGGGGCTGGATCTCCACCACCTCGGACACCTAACCCAGGTGGCGAGGCAGCTAGTTGGGATGCCCAGTTGGTAAGCGGACCGGGGAGGTGCCTTCAGTGGGAAGCTGGGGGCGAGGAACAATCTCTAGACCCAACTTGTCCTGAGAAGGCAGGAAATGACTAAAACTGAACCTAATCACCAGTCAATTTCTGTCTTGATCTTACTCAGTAGATATGTAGATGAAATGGCTTCGGAGCGTGCATGCTGGCAGCATGAGTTAGGCTGAGTTACATAACAGGGAAGGGAGGCCGATTGTCATATGTGATTGGAGATGGGTGCGAAATGCCCCATTCGTTGGATTTTGTTCCCGATGGCAGCAGGAACTGGGATGGAGGCACATGTGGGCAGCGATTTGAGGGGCTGACAGACAAGGGGAAAGGTCTGGACTTCTTACAGCAGAAATGTGAGCTAGAAGTACAGGCAGTGAACCTGTACCAGCAGCAACAAGGGACCCTGGACTCCGAGGCCCCTGGGAACTCTGGGGAAGAAGCCTCTGACATATGAGGGATGGGGCAGCTCGGTGCCTACAGGTGGGGAGCAGGGAGACAAGTTAGAGAACTGGGCAGACGGAGCATAGGGAAGAGGCACGCATGAAAAGGCAGAAAAAATGGCAGGTTCTTCTCATTTTCTGTAGTATCATAATGATTCCTCTTTAGGGGTTTCAAGGCTCCCCATCACCACCACCACCACCATCATCATCATCACCAAAGGACCATTTATTGAGCACTTCCCATTTGTTCAATTTCCTCAGTTAATTCTCATAAAACACTGTAAGCCAGGAACTATTATGAGGAAACTGGGGTTCAGAGAAATTAAATGACTCACCAAAGGTCATTGTGACTAGGTCATTGTGACTAGTAAGTGGCAGGGCCAGACTTCAAATCAAGGTCTGATGGACTGACTCCAAACTCCATCAGGTTAGCCTAGAGGTTAGGAGCACGGGCTGTGGAAACAGAGTCTCTAGTTGTGTGGCCATGGACAAGCCCCTGTGACTCAGTTTTCTCATCTGTACAACCGGGATGATGGCAACAATAGAACTTCCTCAGAAAAGACTACCGAGGAGCAAGTGAGGAACTATGAAATAGAACCACCATACTTGAGGAATAAGGTTGCCTGATTTAGCAAATAAAAATAGTACACGATGCTCAGTTCAATTTGAATCTCAGAGAAGCAATGGATACTATTTTGGAACAAAAAGCCTTGCAGTATTTGGGCCATATTTATGTTAAAAATTACTCTTCGTTTATCTGAGTGCAGATTGAGCAGAGTGTCCTGTGTGTTATCTGGCAGCCCTGCTGAAGAGGCTCCCAGGCCGGCTTAACCGTCCCCTGGCTTGGTTTGCAGGCCTCGCTGCTCCACTGCTCCGGTGGGCCTTGTTTCCTCCCTGGCCTCGCCTTCCTTCATGCCTCCTCCTCGGGGGTATTCTGCACTCTTCACTGCACACCCCTCCCCGACAGACTGCACTCAGAGTCCCTCTCACATAACTGAGCCCCACATTATACAGGCCAGGTCCATTTGCTGTCCTGCCAGGTGAGTGACTCTCTCTAACTGGGCTCCCTGCACCCATCAGACAGGGCTCTGTCTTCCGTGTCCGGAGTGTTGTGCAGGTTTCCGTAAGAGCTCGCTGCGTGAGCAGTTGCAGAAATGGAACCGGCTTTCGGAGGGAGCACTTCTGTTTTCATCGCAAGGCTGGATGGCGCTTGCTGTCAGAATAAACCAGAACGCCTCGGAGCCTCCAGCGTAGCCCAGTCAGCCCCCCTTCCTCCGCAGCCCACAGCCCCATTTCACTTCTCCTTCCCACAGAGGGGAGCGGCTGGGGCACAGGTTTGTTTTTTCTCAGCCAAGGAAGTAGCACCCAGTTGCCCCTCCCTCCAGCTGCAATGAGGAAACTACAGCCCGCAGGGGGACCCTTAGAATAGAACCAGAGGTGTGACACCTCCAAAGAGCTCTTAGGCCTTTGTCACACCTCGCTTCAGGTGGCATCAGGTCTGCGCTGAGCCTCAGGGCCTGCCTGGCTTCTTCCCCTGTCCCCTGGGCCGGTGTGGACTCACTGTGTCCTTGGATGGACACCCTGGCCCTTGACACTCTGTCCTTCCTGCCCGTGGCCTTTGCACCTTCCCTGGCCAGGTGTGGGCCCCTGCAGAGGCATGAGTCACAGCTGTCCCCCCCCCGGCCCCTCGCTTCTGAAACTAGTGAGCCTGAGTCAAGGGGAGGGCTTGTCAGAACACACATCGCAGGGCCCCACCCCTGTAGTTTCCGTCTGGTGGTTCTGGGCTGGGGCCTGAGAATTTGCGTTTCTACAGGACGTACTCTTAAGACCCTCTGTGCTAACGTTTCTGGGTCACCTGAAGTTGAGGTTCTGAGAGGCACTGCTGCCCCTCAGCTCCTGATGGTCAGCACTCCGGGAAGAAGAGGGCTCCCAGGCCAGGACCACAGTCCTCTGCATGCCCATTTGTTGTGGCTGGCATCCCCGTGGCAGGAAGGGCTGTAGGTATGGTAATTGCAGACCCAGTTGGTAACCATGTGGGAGTGGGGGAGGCCTTCAAGAGGTGAGGCATTGTGGGGGACACTTAGAGGGACAAGTCTGTCCCACAATGTGTTTGTCATCCAGTGTAGAAACAAAATGTTAAGGACGAGTAATGACAGGTCACTTATTATGTAATTACACCCCTCAGTAGGTTTTGTGGGTGCTGCTGGGCGTGGGTGGCTGATGGCCGTGAGTCCTTTCCAGGAATTGGCCCTCCTTGCCTCAAGGTCACCTTCTTTCCCACCCTCACGGGCAGCCCACATCCAGTGCCTGGTCAGTGCTGCGGTATGAGCCCCTTGGCCCAACCCTGAAGGGCAGGCCCAGCTCCAGAGCACCCCGTGGGGGCGTTGAGGCCTGGTGGTGATCATCCCAGCTCAGCCTGTCCCTCTGCCTGAACCTGCTTTCTTCACTCGCCACCAGCCATTGAACTTGGGCATTCCCAGTTCATTTCCTGCGTGCCAGTGTCTGTCTCAGTCTGTTTGCCTGGGAGCCCAAGACATCTATTCGTCCCTAAATCTGGGGAAGTGGGTGCAGATGATAAATGCTTCTAAAAGTCAGAGGAGGGCGCTATCGTCCGGACCTGGTGTTCCCACGGAGGAGGAAGCAGACGGGCAGTGAGGGGTCTGGCTGCCTTTTGCCTCCCTCTGAGCACTGGCTCGCTGCTCCTGTACCTCCGCCCACCAGCTCTGAGGTTTTATAGCTTGCTCTCTCCTTGACTTTGACCCAGCCAGTCTGCTCACACCCCGTCCACCTGGACTCCTGCTCCCCTCACAGCCTTCTTTATTATACTAACTCAGCTCTCAGCTGTGACCTTTTGTCATCATAAAAGCCACTCAAGTCGATGCCACCTTCAAGAAGAGAGACAAAGAAAAGAATGCCTGAAAGAAAAATGACACAGATTCTGGGGTGAATCTTGGTAGGGGTCCCCTGATACGGTGCTCTGAGAGTTTATAAAAAGCAAAGTAACTCTTTAAAGTTAAACAGGAGGTGCCCCCAGGACTTCTAGATGTAAGGGTTACTGCCCTTGATAAGCATGACTTCTAGGTGCAACCTGGGGAACTCCCTGAAGGGAAATAAGGATCAGTAACTGCCCAGGCACACAGTCGGTACTCAACAACTACTGCATGAGTGAGGAAACAGAGGGGCTAGGCAGAGCATCTCTGCTAGTTGTTTCTAAATGAATGCGCTGATGGGGCCGGCCGAGTGGCTCAGTTGGTTAAGAGCTTGCTCAAGAGTGTAAGCTCTGAGCAACAGCAGTTCGATGCCCGGCCCGAGCTGAGCTGCCGCTGAGCTGCCAACAGGTGGCAGGATGGCTCAGCTAAAAAAAAATAAAGAAATAAAAAACAAATGAATGCACTGCTGATATCAGCTAATTTGGAGGACTGTAAAAATAGTCCCACCATGTTTCCACGAGGTCTTTACAAGTCGTGCCCCTTGGCGACTTCACAGGCCCCAAAGCCCTACAAAATATGAAAGAAAGAGGTCTGTTTGGAAAGTGTATCTGGAAACAGGTCATCAGGTGCGTCCCCTGAAAGCTTTCCTAGCTCTCTCACTAATGGGCAGCCTTGTTAGCCTCTGCTCCCTTTGGATGGGCACTGGCCTCACGTGCCCCCCTCTCTAAATGTCAGGCCCAGCTCCTGTAATTCATCAGTAAGCAGTAACTCATTTTTTACCAGTCTCTCTCCCACCCAGCCTGGGAGTCCTCAGGGGCCACGTGTATCTTTACCGCCCTGAGCACAGTGGCTGGCACCCTGAAAGGACTTAATATTTATTGAGTGAACAAACTACACATATTTGTCCCAGAAAGAATCTAGCATGGGAAAGATAGGGCAGTTAATTTTAGCTTGGACGAAACTTCATTCCTCCCAAATCCTTGAAGGTGATAAAAAGGAGGAAAAAAAAAAAAAAGCAGACATTTTGGTTACCGGCTGCACACAAAACAAGACTGATTAGATCGAGTACTGGAAAAAAAGATGTTCTCTGTGAATCTGGGTTTGTTTTATTCTCTGCTCATTTTCTGGAAACCAGGGCTTTCTGTATCTCTTTTGACACAGTGGAGTTCACTGAGTACAGAGAACATAATGACTTTCTTTGTTTTACCAAAAGGCTGACTGTCTCCCCCAGTTCTTAGATTTTTGTCTGATTCTCATAAATAGGCAGAAAAAAAAAACAAAACAAAAACCTGACAACTTCGATTTTTTCAACATCTTGTAGCTCCATTAACAGCAGGAATTCAAAACATATAACAATAAAGTCAACTGATAGATTTATAGTTAATGCTTAGGCAAGCTATGTTCCTACAGTTATTACATAACTGTGAGAACTATGAGAAAGTTATACATAGTACATTTTAATGTTCCCAGACACCAAAGCGATTTCAGTTTTTTAAAAAGCGTTTATGTATCCTTCCCATTTGATTTATTTCTCTTTCTCCCAAGTTTCCCCATTTTTTTTTCTGTAGATAAGTTTGCTTCATCATGTCTTCAACTTTTCATAACAATCTACAAGTCTAGCCTCATGATTTGTTTAAAATTAAACCAAATCATTAAAGGAGCATGCAAGGAAAAAGTTCTGGGAAATAAAATAATAACAGCTCAGATTTTGTGAGATTTCCTAAGTACCACAGACATTCCAGACACTTTACTCCTCACCTCATTGAATCTTCACTAGCTACCACTTCATGAAGCAGGTGCTTTCAACTCAGCCCCACTTTGCCCACGAGGGTCTTGCCAATTGGTGTTAGCTGGTGGGGCCAGGATGCAAATTCTGGTGTGTAACTCTTCGAACCGGTGCTCTTGGCTACCATAACATCCTGCTTTCCCTCTATGACTAAGATGAAAAAGGGGAAATAGGGGCTCTTGCTTAGCCCTGTCAATGAGAACTGATAAGATATTCTCCTGTGCTTGGCTTCATGGCCACTGGTGTTTAACGCAGGAAAAAAAAGGGTCTGTCTCTCTCTATGTCTCTGTCTCTGTCTCTGTCTCTGTCTCTCTCGCTCTCGCTCTCTTCCCTGTTGCTATATATTTTAAGGCATTAATTAGATTCTCATCAAAAAAGAGTTTCTTCTACTTCTCCTTGGTAGACACTTGAACTCCCCGCCCCCCCCCAACTACTCCCTGAGAGCCACCAAAAGTAATTGAGAGGTCAGAGGTCAATGACAGGAGTCAAAGGACACCAGCCTGGTTCCCTAAACAATGATGGAGGGTCAGACAATTGAAAAACTGAAAGGGTGATAAAAACTTCTGCGCCTGTGAACCAATTAATTGGAGCCCTGTCCCTGTAAAAGGAGCTCAAGTCACCTCAGATCCGGTGTGGACAGAGCCAATGAGACACTTCGCTAAGGTAAAACCACCGCGGAGAGACCGAGCTTTCCAGGAAAGGATCTGGCTTCTCGGAGACCTTCTGGTATCTTATTCATACTTCCAGTCACCATTCCAAGCAATACTCGTGGTCTGCCATCTGCGAGCAGGGCACAAGGAGGAGAGCAGGCAGGGCATTTTACCCCTGAAGTCAGGAAACTCAGGTCATCTCTTTCTCCACCTTGGTGTAGCGGGCGTCGCCTCAGCAGGGCTGAGCACCTGTGACCTCTCAGGTCTATTGTCTCCATTGGCAGAGGCCCATCAGCCAGTTCAGACTAGACTCACTTAGCATCCAACCCTCTGTTTCTTCCTTTCCTGGGTGGGGAGTAATTTCTGTTCTGGAAAGAGAGGTTTTAGGGCCCGCCAACTTAGGGCAGCTCACACCTCAAAAGCGGGTCAGGTTTGGGATTTATCTTTAGACCCTGGTTGTTCAAACTTCATAGGTAACCTCCCGAAAAAAGGGGGCGTCCTTGTCAAGCACCTGCCTCTGCGTGCTCAGCGGCCATTTGCTTCCCATGTAGGAGTGAAGGGGGTTCTCTGAGAATTCATGTGTGTGTCCCTGACACTTTAGCACTGAATCACCGGTATTCATGCAAAAGTGTTTACCGAGTTAATAATAACAGTACTCCTACTAATAAATATTCATCAAGAGAATAACATACGTATTCATGAAGAGAGGAAGATGATACAGCCGAAGGTGGGAGGTTATGAGTGAACTGATTTTTTCCCCCCTTGTATTTTTCTGTAGTTAAAACATTTCCTGTGATAAACTGATTCATTTTAAAATCAGAAAATAAAAATGCATTTTATAATATTATCGATCACTTAGATGAACAAAGCAGTCTTCATAGCGTGATGCAGAGATAGACTCCTGCTTCTGGCCATAATAGAACCACAGGGACCAGGATGATCTTCCCACCTAAAACAATTTAAAAACCAGCAAAATGTAGGAAAGTAGAGTTTTCAGACATTGGACAACAGGCAGTGCAAGCCAGTGATACCTGAAAGAATAGAAACAAATGGGGGGGGGCACTGTGAAATTCCCCCAGATTACTACCTGGAGAGAGTTTTGAGCTGTGGTGCAAAGGAGGAGGAACCGAAATGGAGCCCAGTTGGTGTCCGAGTGGGGGAAGCTGATGTCAGAGTTTGCAGAGGTATGATGGTTAATTTTACGTGTCAACTTGGCTAGGCTACAATGCCCAGATAAGTCTAGAGGTTTCTGTGAAGGTATTTGCTATGGACTGAATGTTTGTGCCCCCCTGCCAATTCATATGTTGAAGCCCTAATCCCCAGTGTGATAAGTGTTTGGTGGTGGGCTTTGAGAGGTCATTAGGTCATGAGAGTAGAGCCCTCATGATGGGATTACTGCCTTATAAGAAGAGACATGAGAGAGATGTTGTTTCTCTCTCTGCCTTATGAGGATACAGCAATAAGGCAACCATCTGCAAGCCAGAAAGGGGGCTCTCACCAGCCTCGACCCTTGATCTTGGACTTTCCAGCCTCCAGCACAGGAGAAGTAAATGTCTGTTGTTGAAGACACCCAGCCTATGGTATTTGATATAGCAGCACAAGCTGACTAAGGCAGTATTGTTTAGATGGGCTTGACATTGAGATGGGTGGAGTTTGAGAAAGCAGATTGTCCTCCATAAGGTGGGTGAGCCTGACACACTCAGTTGGAGGCCTTAAGGAAAAAGACTGACTTCTCCGGAGGAAGAGGGAATTCTGCCAGCAGACTGTCTTTGGGCTCAAGCTGCAACATCAACTCTTCCCTGAGTCTCCAGCCTGCCAGCCTACCCTGCAGATTTTTGGACTTGTCAACAAAACATTTTTTCTTCAGGGGATGATGGGGTCCCACTGAAGTGTCATTAGCAGGGCAGTATGGATCACTGATGGGCTATGGGAAGGTGCCCCAAGCAGAATTGGAGGCGTGAGAGGCTAAAACTTGGGCGTCAGCTCTGGGGGATGGGACTGCAAGAACCCAGGTGTGTGGTAGGAAGGAAGGACGGGATGGGAGGGATGGGTCAATGAGAAAACTAAGTTTAACGAAAGAATTCCCAGGGCCTGGTAGAGACTGTTTCCCATTCACTGGACTGGGGATGAGGGTGGGGTGACAAGGCCTAAATAAAAATCAAAGATGGAGGGCTCCTGTTTACACTACTGGAAGATGGGCAATGATTACAACAGGAAAAAGAAAGTGAAGTGGCCATAGTTAGGGGCAAAGATGAAGACCTGAGGTTGGCAGGAGGAGTTGGAAGCTGGAGGCAGTGGAGATGGAGCCGGGAGCTGGGGGTTGGGACATTAGCAGTACCAAGGTGAGGGGCTTGAAGGCTCCAAAGGGGGCTCTGCAGTGTTTCGAGGGTGGAAAGAAAGAGGAATCAGCACAGAAGAGCAGACCAAGGAGAAGGTAACACAGAGAAAGAGCTGTGCAGACATTAGTTGGTATACTTCCTATGGAATCCAGGGGCGCCCCAGCAGATAAACAAAAGTCATCTTTAGACAGAGGGTCACCATCGCTGTCCAGTGCTGCAGAGATTGCACAGGGCAAAGATGGGCAAGGGCCCCTCATTGGGCATCAAGAGGCCATTGACGCCATTCGGGGAGCCATTTCACTAAGGTCCTCGTGGTACAGACCAGAATACGAGCGTTTGGAGAGTGATGGATAATGAGGAAATGGAGGCACCAGGGTTCCTCGTGGAAGAAGGGGACAGCTAAGTCGGTTCCTTTAGGAGTGACAGGCTCAGGAGCCCCTTGTTTAGAATTGCTTGCGGTTTCATTGTCATTTTCTGAGTCAGGCATTTCTTTTTTTCCTAAAGAAATTTTATTGGGGAACAGTGTGTTTTCGGGGAACTGGCAACCTTGGTGTTATGAGCACTGCTCTCTAACCACCTGAGCCAACCGGCTGCCCCCCAGATATTTCTTGGACAGCACTGCCATCAGACACTCCGCTAGGCAGTGCCCAGGGAAAACTGGGCTTGTAGGGAGAGAGAGAAAGGGGTACATGGGGAGCAGGAGAGAAGGATGCACAAGCCAGGAAGGGGGATCGGGCACAGACAGGGTTGGTAAGATGCGGGAGGGCAGGGGTTATATAATCACAGGGAGAGGGCTGCGCTGCTGCTTCTGAGTCTAGACAGACCAAGTGTGGGAGATGCAGGGAACTCAGAGGGTGGATGAGGTGTGGTCTCCTCCAGCCCTGTGGGTCGTGAGTGTCTCTAGGAAGCCTTTTCCGCCCTTGGTCCCAGGCTGTTTGTCCTTCTCCCAGGGGCAGTTTATTGGGTCCTAACTGCTGATCCCTGACCTGGTGGCTGTGCCCTGACAATTTGTTTTCATGGGAAGAGGGCAATTCCTGGCTCAAAGGTATCCCAGGGTGTGAGAAAAGGGTATGTGTGGGGTATGTGTGGGGCTGGAAAGAGATCCTCATCGCAAAACTTCCCTTAGGACGTGGAATTTAGACTTTTGTCACTGATGGGACTTGGTGCCTCATTTTCCTGAATGACTCAAACGTTTGCTTCAGACAATAGCAGAGTGTATCTTGCTTGAATCATTGGATTTCTGTTATTTTTGCAAGCTGTGGGTGGGCAGTATGACTCAGTATTTTTCCCCAAAGATATGAAAATTATATTGCCTATTTTGGATCATTTCATGCTGAGATCTGGAACATTTTTTTTTCTTGAATTTCAAATCTTGGAGCTTTGGGAATTTTTGTTTTTGTTTTGCCTTTCAGTCATTTCAGATCTTTCCCAGATACAATTTTAAAGGAAAGTGACTTAGCAATAGATCTATGTTATAAAGTCTATTTTGAATTATAACTTGCTCTGTGTTTTTAAAATAAAAGACTCGCTAAATCTAGTGGTGTGTTTGCCATCGGAATCATGAGAAAATTGGAGATTGTGGGGTGAGCGGAGTCTTGAAAATCATCTAATTCAAAACCTTATCTGGTGTGCGAATTCCCTCACACTAGTTTTCCAGATTCTCTGACAACAGTTCTGTCTGAATGTTATCAGGCGATAGAGAATCTTTGGGTACCAGACAGCACCGTGTCTACACAGCACTTTCACACAGAACTAAAACCTGCTTCACTGTAGCCCCCTTTTGACCCCTATTCTCTATGAGTCTCTACTGAATAATTCCGTAACAGAATGGTAAGTTTTTAAAAACATTTAATGCTATATTTTCCATTTTGATAAATCAGGTCCTTTTCTAGCAGTCGTCTTGCTGTTGATATTAGGAGAAGAGGCTGAGTGTCTCTAGGAAGGACAGTATCATATATTGAAGTCCTAACCGCCAGTGCCTCAGAACGTGACTGTATTTGGAGATAAGGTCTTTTAAAGAGATGATTACGTTAAAATCAGTAAAAATGAGGTCTTTGGGGTGGGCCCTAATTCAATCTGTCCTTATAAGTAGAGGAGATTTGAACACACAGATTGACACCCAGGGCGTGTGTGCACAGAGAGACAGGAAGAGAGGGCCAGAGGGCAGCCATCTTCAAGCCAAGAAAAGAGGCCTCAGGAGAAACCAGACGTGCCAACAGCTTGATCTTGGACTTTTAGCCTCCAGAAGTGTGAGTAAATGCCTGTTGTTTAAGACTCCCAGTCACGGTATTTTGTTGTGGTAGTCCTAGCAAACTAATACAGATTTGGCAGCTAGGAATAAGAAAGATATGCCACAAGGCAGTTGCTTTCAGATAGGAAGATCGGAGAGGAAAGCGCTGTGTATTGGAAGCCAGAGTAGCATGTCAGATACAAGTGCTCTTACTGACCCCCACCCTCCGCTCCCTCAGCCCCGGAGCGATTGACAGGCAATAGGAACACCCAGAAAGTTCGCAAGCAAAGGTGGATCTACCACGAAGCTCACGAAGCTTAAGTTTCATGGCCCCTAACTTGCTGGAGCTGCTTCCAATGTGAAGAGGTGCCCTAGCAAGGTGTTCATATCATGTTGCTTAAAAAAAACATTGCAAAGGATATTTGAAGTCTACTTGATTAAAACTGCTCTCTTCTCGCTGTGACTTTCTCTCCATCACAGTTATTCTCCTGTTGAGTGATGTAGGAGTGGCCACAGGCACTTTTGGCATCCAGCTAAAGGAAATTTCAGTTGAGGTTTCATTTTGGTTGGGTTTTGTGGCACCTATTTATATAGGTTGTTGTCAGATCTGTGTATATTTATGCTATGGCTAGCTGTCCTGGAGTAGGACTGGCTACTAGGCGGTGGTGTACAATAAATGTTTAACAACTGTATCTATCAGTAGTGAGTGCTGATTCCTGTGGTGTAAATACTCCCACCATGGCCTGTTTCAAGCTGTCAGTGTGACCTCACTGCATGCTATTTGGGAAGAGTATACACTATTATATAGTATTTGCATCCTATCAATACAACAGATATAAATAACCTCAAGCACATAGTAATAGTACAATGAGGTGGAAATAATTGGGAAGTGATGAGTTTTGACTATTTATTATCTGTGCTTTTAGTCTTATTTCTTTAACTGTAAGTTTGTATTATTTAATTGTCTATAATGTCCATGTTTTACAACTGCCTCTTGTGAGCCGGAAGAAGCCAGCCCCATCACACTGCCGTGGACCAGGGACACTCAAACTGCCCACATTGTTAATTCACCCTGTTTTATGAAGTGGGTGCAGGGCTAGAGTTAGGGACTTTATATGAAACATGTGAATATGGGAGCAAGAACTAGGTTTTTCAACGTATAGAACCAGAAGCTCGTCTGTGGAAAATTCTTTCAGTCATCAGGTAGGTAAATTTATACAGACACGATTTGGTTGTCATCAGTGCTTAGTTAAAAGGGAAGCTCTTGCCTGTCAAGAATGTGCTTGATAATGCAGTATATAGAATGATAAATGCCCTATGTATTAATAAGGAAATTTGCATGGTGTATTAGTTAGCTATGGCTGTGTGACAAATTAGTCCAAATTAGTCCAAGATTTAGCGGTTCAAAACACAAACGTTTATTATTTCACAATGTCTGTGCGTCCAGAATCTCAGTGTGGCTCCGTTGGGTCCTCTGGTTCAGGGTCTGTCACTGGATGCAATTAAGGTGTCTGATAGGGCTGTAATTGGCTTGAGAAGGGGCCGGAATTCTTTTCCAAGCTCTCTCAAGTGGTTGTTGGCAGGATACAGCTCTCCTCATAGGTTGTTGGCCTGAGGGTCTCAGCTCCTCACTGGCTGTTGACTAGAGTTCTCGAAATGAACAAACCCCCTCATTCTTTAGGCATTATATGCCCCGGCCAAATACGCCACATGAGTCAAGTCTCTAGTGCTCGGATTTTAAAAGCTTGACCTCCTCTCAAAAGCTGTCTGTGAGGCTTATTTCTGCTGGGGTGAGTGATCGTTGCTACTCACAGTGTGGTCCTTAGACCAGCAGCATCGTATCATCAGGGAGCTAAAACTAGAGCATCTCAACGTCCACCGCAGGTCCCTTGAATCAGAATATGCATCTCACTTGATCCCCAGGTGATGCGAGTGCATAGCAGTTTCAGAAGCACTGTGGTCCATCTACTATATCTTACGGCTTTCAAAGTCCTTCCAAGAGCCAATAAGGCCTGTGTGGTCTGCCCCCACCCCCTTACCTCTCTCATCCCATCACCTACAACACTCTCTTTTGCTTTCTCCACTCCAGCCAGTCTGGCCTCTTTCTGTTCCTGTAACTTACCGGGTGGGTACATTTCTGCCCCAGGGCCTTTGCACTGGCTGTTCTGTCTGGAATACTTTCCCCAGATATCCAAATGACGGCTCCCTCATCACTTTCATGTCTTTTCGTCATTTAGTTAGTTTCTCAGGGAGGCCGTCCCTGGCCACCCAATCTAAAACTACCACACATCATCCCCCAGACCCAGGCATCCTGTGACCTTTGCCTAATTGAAGTCTCTCTAGGACTTATGCCCGGGGATGTTAGCTTCCTACACTAGGATGTAAGTTCCATGAGGACAGTTTTTTGTTTTATTTTACTTTTTAAAGTTCACTGCCATACCCCAACTTTTAGAAGAGGGCCTGGGACATGGTAGTAAATGAGTTCTGTTGATCTATCAGTCGTCACCAGAAAATCAGGAAAGAAAGTCAAGTTCATTGAGCTCTACTGGCTCCCACTGATCCCTCCCTCTCTCTCTCATTTCCTTGCTTGCTCAACTCATTCTTAATTATAGAAATAACAAATGCACACAGCAAAATTAGAATTATGCAGAAGGGTATAAAATAAAAAATAAACATCACACTCCCCTCCTCAAACTGCTCCCTCAGCCCCACTTCCTAGAAGTCTCCATTGTCAAGATTTTCTGTTTAAAGTTTTTATGGTGGCTAGCAGAGAACCCCAGACAATTGCGTATACCTTTGTTTCCTGATTTATCAATGTAGAAAGTGTCTATTAATTCCCTGCTAGGAAAGCAAAGAATTTAGTTCATCTGTAATCCTGCCTACTTTCCCTAGCCACTTCTTATTGGATATATTATTTTATGGTATAGTTTATAACTTCAAGTAAAACAGTAAAACTTTCATTTCTGGATTTATCAAATTCAGGCAGATCCTGTTGACCCTCTGCTATGATAGATAAGAAAACTGGCATACTCTCATTTTCTTTCTTTATTCATCTGCCTCTCATTTCTTTATTAAACTTTTTTTACATTATCAAGGCTTCTGATATTTACATTCTGTTCTGTAACATAATTATAGTTTTCTGTTTCAACTATAGATTGATTCTAAGAATAAAAATCATTTCAAAATCCATTGCAATATTATAATTACTTAAATATTATTCACCATTGAACCAACAGTGATTGGCTCTATAGAGAAGGAATGTAATCCAATGTCATTAAATCTTTGAAGGTTAAAGAAAAACCACTTAAGCTTCAATATCTAAGGTATCCCCTCTATTTTCTTTTTATCTTCCTTTCCTTCTAGGTCATTCTTAGCTAACACTGTTTCTGGTATTTCAAGTCCCTTTATTTCTTGGAGTCCTGGTTCCTTTTTCTGGAAGCTCTGCTTTTTTGGAAAGCTACTTAAATACTTTTTTTCATGTAGGGTAAGTGTCAAGTGCATTTTCTAAATTCTTACAAGTCCAAAAACGTCTCTATTTGCCCATCTACTTAATTGCCAGATTGGCTGACTATAGAATTTTAGGTTCAAAGCATTTGCTTCTCAGAACTTGGAAGCAAGGCTGCCTTCATCGCCATGAGGCCTGTGTGCTCCAAGAAAGAAAGTGGCTTGAAATACTACATGCTTTGGCAGCTGGAGTGACCTGGAAATAAAGAAAGCACGAAGGAAATAAAAGGACCCATGATTAGAAGGGCCCTGTTTGGCTTAAGGTTCTGCTGTCGCCATCTTGAAATTCTTAATAATTTTTGATCACGAAGTCCCACATTTTTTTTTCACTGAGCCCTGAAAAATCATGAAGGTGGCCCTGCTTACAAGACAGTCAAATCTCCAGTAATGTTGACAAGTCTGAAGTCAGACTGATTTTTATTCCTTGGTAGGGAACATGCTTTCTTTCTCTGGAAACTTTTAACATCCATGCACATATTTTTATCTGAACTTTATTCTGGATTTTCACCAGGATGTACATAGCTTTGGGTCTTATTACACTGTTTTCGTTTGGCATTCAGTAGGCCCTTTCACTCTGAAATCGTTCATTTCATCCTTAAGCTTAGGTGATTTTCCTTTATTGTTTCTCTGATTTTCCCCCCTTTCTCTATTTCCTTTCCTTGTAGAATTTCAATTTGATGGCTATTGGACTTCCTTCATCTTCTATGTCTCAGTTTTCCTCACCTATTTTCTATTTCCTTATCTTTTTGCATTATGTTCTAGAAGATGTCCTTAGGTTTATATTCCAGTTCACTACACAACCTTTATTTGTTCATTATTCCATTCATTCACTTTTTTTTTTTTTAAGTTGGCCGTCATATTTTTTAGGTCCCTCAAACAATGTGAGGAACTATGAAGGCGCTACGAAGGCTTCTTTTTCCTAACAGCTTGCTCTTGTTGCTTGAAAATTTCCCTCCAGTTTCTCTGAGGTTACTCATTAGAATTAGGAAAAAAGTGTATTCCTCTTACGTTCCTAAATGATGCTTCCTGTAGTGTTAGTTATCTGACTAAACGACTAAAGACAACTTACTAGTTGTTTCTTTTTGGTTTTCATTTTAGCCCTTTTCTTTTATGCTGTTGACTTTCCTCACATATGTCTTTGTCCCTTCACATTTATAAGAACACATTCTGTTTATTAGTTAGTAGCTGGTTTTGGGCTTTTGCTGCCATTTATCGACATGGTTCTTCTCTGAACGGGAGCCCTGATTGTGGTTTTAGATAAATGGGTGAGTGTTTACTGGCATCGTCAGGGTGGGTTATGTGGGTAGCAGGCCAGCAGGTTGGGGAACTGCTCAGTTACCAAAGTAAGAAGGCTTTCTCCTGGGAGATTAGCACCTTAGTGTATTTCTGTCTTTGTCTTTTATGCCTCCTCCTTATCTTCTTTCTTTTTCCTGGCATCTGTTGTGGAGGCCTGAGTTACCTCAAGCTCTGCTGTGTTTCTCTCCCAGCCCTCAGCACCCCCGTTCGAAGCTCCCCTTAGGCATGTTGCCCACTTTCTTTAAAAACCAGTTCTAGTATCAGCCTAGATCTGTGGTTCTCAGTGTGGCCCCTGCACCAGCATCACCTGAAAACTTGATAGAAATTCAGATTCTCTGCCCCACCCGAGACCCACAGCAACTCAGGGGGTGGGGCTCAGCAGTGTGGATTTTAACAAGCCCCTAAACAAGCCCAGTAGCTGGACAACTATTGTCCTAGGGAAAAGCCAGTGCTGCCAGCAGCTCTGCTCCTAAGGAGGATAGGGGAAGGTTACACCTGTTCCACGTGGCTCCAAAGCTCTTTAATGAGTTACCCTGGTGATGGTCCCATGGGTCCCTCCTTTTCTTCAAATGTATTTTCTGGAGCTTGAAGCTCCTCTGAATTATTTTTGATGTGATTTCCGGTTCTATTTTTCAATCAGTCAGACCCCATCTGCTTTTAAAAACCTTAGTGATTTTTGTCATAATAATACAAGGATATAAGTAATAATCAAATAGTATGACGTGATTTACAGTCCTCTGCTAACATCATTACACCCTTGCTATCCCCCACCCCCAGCCACCCAGAGCCATTCTCTACTGGTAACTACTTCGAACTCTTTTAGCCACTTTTCTGTCATTTAACTCTGTATTTCTAAATAAAATGCTTATATGGTGACTTCTTAATTTATCAATTTTGGACGTCAACTATTGACTATCTGTTATTGTTATGGAGGATTTAACTCTTTCACTTCATCCACCCCCTCTTCTCCTCTTTCTAGCATCTACGTACAGTTATATTACAGTTTTTTTCTTTTAAAAAATCAATAGCCAGAGTTTAAACAGGATTCACTACACAACATCATATGCTGATGGTTTCCCTTCTCTTACAATGTTAGTTCATCCTAAAGTTAAAATCAACTACTTTTTTTACTTGCTTATTTTTCTAAGTGCTTTTTAAATTAATTCTTCCCCAAGTGCTCCAATGTATCTGTCACACTCTCATCATCCCCCTGCCCCCAATGTTAAAAAGACCATTTCAAGCAATCTATCAGTTTCATTCTTTTTTAATTCCTGGAGACCTTTCTCTTGTCCTCCTGTCCTTCTGTCCCCCTCTGCCATCTGACAGGTTGCTCTCCAGACCTCTGCTCAGCTGTAATCCTGAGAATTCCCTTTACCATTCTCCCATGTTGCATGAACCTTGGCAGGAAGTACTTAAGCAGCTCAGCATCAAGCTATCCTTCCTTGAATTGTATTTTGAATTCCTGGCCTCTGATTAGGTCATTCTTTTGCTATAGCGAAGACAACTTAGGCTGAGACCTGATTTTGTTCTTGCCAGTGTCCTTGCCCAGGGAAAGTCACCCTGACCCTCAGCTCCCCATGACGGGGCCCTCATCGCTTCTTACAGACTTCCTTGATGCCAATGGGTGCCTGTCATTCTGGAGTTTATTGTCCCCTGAATTCCACATTATTCTGCTGCCATCAGTTCCTGGAGGAAAGACATGGACTGTGAATTCATACAGACCTAGGGTCAAATCTCACCTGTTCCTCTTGCTAGCTGCATAACCTCAGGCATGTCTTATATTCCACATTAGGAAAGTCCAAGGATCAGGGTGACCGGTTAGCTCAGTTGGTTGGAGCATGGTGCTGATAACTACAGGTTTGATCTCCCCAAGGATCGTAATACTGATCTTATTAAGATGATTGAAGGGATTAAATGAGAGAATGTATACTAAGCATCTAGGATAGTTCCTGCACATAAATACTAGCTCTACGAGTATTTCCCATTCTCTATTACCTTGACTCTGGTCCCACCACCAACAGCTTTCTTGGCATTGTCATTTGGTTTTACTATTTCCTTTGGGCCAACTGACGTTTCATGCATCTGCACCTGGATCTGTCTCTCTAGCACCAGCTGCCCTCACCTCTCCCATACTTTGGTACTAAGCTTTACAAGAAGTGTAAATTCTATAAATGTCTAACCATTATGCTGTACACCTGCGACTAATATAAAATAATATCAAGGGCACCAGCCGAGTGGCACGTTGGTTAAGAGTTGGCTTGGGACACCGGCTCTGAACAGCAGGGCCCTGGTTCGGATCCCACATGAGGGCCAGTGACGCTGCGCCCTCAACAGCTAAGATGGTGAACAACAGCTCAACCTGGAACTGGGCTGCCTTGAGTCACCGGTGACGGCATAGGCTGCTGTGAGCTGCCATGAGCGGCCATCCAGGGGCTGGTGACCGATCTGCCTCACCCGGGAAGAGCGCAATGATAATACCAACATGGGCCAGTGAAGCGACGTCCTCCACAACTAGACTGAAGAACAAAAGGACAGCAACTTGTCTGTTCCCCTTCCCCAGTTCCCTAATGCTGTTCTCCTCCCCCAATTCCCATATATATATATATATATATATATATATATATATATATATATATATATATATATATATATATTGCGTCATCCGGAAAGTCATGATGCATTTTTGCATTGAAAAACACAGAAAAATACATCATGACTTTCCCAACGACCCAATAACATTGAATGTTAACTGTAACCCAAAAGAGATAATTAAAAATAAAATAAAAAGAAGCTAAGTCTAGTTTCAAATAGAGAACTTTTCTAGTCTTCCCCATCCTGCTACGGGTAAGTGGGTCAAATCAATACTGAGTCCCATGTGCCACATTTTCTAGCAGAGTATTTCCTACCTCAAAGACATCTCCTGATAAGAGAAAAACGAAATACATGTTGAGCAATTTTGCTTTATCATCTGTCAATATTACACCATCTGCCCCAAGCTTCGTGCCTATACCTTCCTTGTTCTTTTTCTGACTCTAAATATAGATGAAAGAGTCCTTTTGGTTGTCCTTAACTTATTTTGGCAAGACCCAGCTCACCCTACGCTTTAATCTTCCTCACACCTTTTATGTAAGTCTGCGCTGCAGATCTCTATTTGTTCTGGATTGAATGTCCTTTTCTCCAAGTTTTCTGAAAATCTTGGCTGTTCTGGCTTCCCCGTGTACCTCATGCTTAACCCTTTGCTCACTGTTCTTGCTCCTGTAAATTTTAAGTTTCTTATAAGGAGGAACCATTTGTACATTTCTTTCATTTTTCTCTATGGCATCCAGCATAGCTCTTTCCATGAAACAGACCTCTGTAAAATTTTATTAACCCATTTTATTTTTGATACTACGTGCTA
The DNA here is from genome assembly GCF_001890085.2 of Hipposideros armiger. Lineage (NCBI taxonomy): Eukaryota > Metazoa > Chordata > Mammalia > Chiroptera > Hipposideridae > Hipposideros > Hipposideros armiger. The sequence continues at coordinate 2,759,151 of NW_017731551.1, read as the reverse complement.
AGGTAAATTTTTTTAAAATGTGTGTGTTAAAAGCATCTTTAAAGCTATTCTTTCTCAAACATATGGGAATACAAACTTCTTCCCCATCACTGGCCCTGAATATTAAGGCTAACTTGACATTAATTCCTATTTTTAAGTACTTATGCAAAAGATAGCTGGGAATTTGGAACTCTATCTCCTATACTATGAAGAAGGATATTCAGTGGTATTCTACAGCATTTTTTGCAAGTAGAAAACAAAATAAAAATTTCAAACCCCCTTTGGTTTTAATGTTAACTTCTTAATTTGGACCTATAAAGGAACAAATCTGTGAGGCAATAAAATTAAGAGGCAGGACTCACAATTTAATTAAATCTACAGATTTCATAGGTTGTAGGTTATCTACAAGCAAAAAAGTGTATAAGTTATATATTAGGACTGTAAAGACAATGAAAAATATTTGAACTTTTTACAGATATATTTAATGCTCTAATTTTCAGGTCACAAAAAAATTACTTGTCATTTGGGTTCAATTTGAAACAGATTCTTTGTGTTTTACAAACATTTGTTTATTGATCATTAGGAGTGACTGCTGATCGCTATTAATCAGAAAGGAGGATGAATCACCCCTTAAATAAGAATGGAAACAAAATTCATCAAGAACTTGTCCATAATTTTCCATTACAGTATTTATCAGATTTTTCTTTACACCTGCAATATCATTAAACACACTGCCTTGAGTGCTTGATCAATGTCTGTGGTTATTGGTAACACTAGAGATTTTGCCACCATCTCTCATTCATCCTCTTTAAAGATACACAACCAACCTCATTCACTAGTAAGTACAACCTTGATTATTTGGTTTGTTTCTTATAGCCTGAGAAACCAAAACCCTAATTTATAATATTATCTATGTCTATGTATACGTCTTTGCCTCTATCTCTATCTCTATCTCTGTCATCTTTATCTCTATCATCTATCCCATCTCTACTGGAGGTGGGAGTAAAAGTTCCTGATACTGGTTGGAATATAAAAGTTTTAATATTTCATAAATAGGGACAGTGAAGGACATAGCATTTCTTTCAACGTTTGTCTGTCCTTTAGGAGTGAACATTTCCTGATCAACCCCAGTCTGGATTAGATGTCCTTCCCACATGCTGCCTCACCTCTATGCTTTTCCCTGCCACACACATAGCATATTGGGTTACAATTTCATATTTACTTGTTTATCTCTTTTACAGTGAGAGCCCACTGAGGACAGGGAATGTGTAATCTTAGCAACTACCAGATGTATGTAGTAGACACTCAACAATGATGAATGAATGGGTGGATAAACAAGTTACTTTACTTTTAAATTTAGCCAATTAGGCCTCAGGCTAATCACAGGTCCATAGACACACAGATCCAGACATGCATCATTTTTCACACCTAATCATTATTAATAATCTATTGCTCACTCCACCATGAATATTTTCCCAAACTGCATTGAACTCAGAATGGAAAACCAAGATCTAGTGCCCTGCATAACTATTTGTCAGTAACTGGGTTTGTATTTGAAACCTGGAGACTTTGTAGGTGATGCACACAACAGTGTTTTGATAGACCAAAGCAATATACAAATTTAAAGCATTTATGATTATGCCATAGCTCAAAGTTGTAGGCCCCTGAAGGATAAAACATTTTTGTTTCATTTTAAATAGGCTTTATTTTTTAGAACAGATTTAAATTTACAGAAAAGTTGAGAAGATAGTACAGAGTTCCCATTATGCATACAGCACATTTCCCTATTATTAATATCCTGTATTGGTCTGATACATTTATTACAATTAATGAAGCGATATTGGTACCTTATGATTAACTAAAGCCCATGGTTAATTCAGATTTCCTTAGTTTTCACCTAATGTCCTTTTTCTGTTTCAGGATCTCATCTAGGACACCACATTACATTTAATTGTCATGTCTCCTTAGGCTCCTCTTGGCTGTGACAGTTTCCTAGGCTCTCCTTGTTTGCCATGACCTTGACAGTTTTGAGTACTGGTCAGGGACTTTGTAGAATGCCCCTCTATTGGAATTTGTCTGATGGTTTTCTCATGGTTAGACAGGGTACAGATGGAGTCTTTTGTAAGGAGACAGAGTCTAGCACAGTAGTTATCAACTTTTTTCTCCTTCCATATTACCCACACACACCCAGGAGCAAAATCTCCCATTAGATAAGGGATGGAGGGGTGGGGGCATAGTGCCAGGAACATTTAGGAGACTCTCTGGAGATATAGACAGGGGGTGCCAAAAAAATGTATACACATTTTAAGAAAGGAAAAAACTGTATTAAAATTGTAATACTCAATATATACTGATAACAAAAGATGAATACAAGTCA
>NW_017731551.1:2749610-2754355 GCF_001890085.2 Hipposideros armiger | reverse complement strand
GAGCATTTTTTCATATGCCTGTTGGCCATCTGTATGTCCTCTTTAGAGAAATGTCTCTTCATATCCTCTGCCCATTTTTTAATTGGGTTGTTTGTTTTTATGGTGTTGAGTTGCATGAGTGTTTTATAAATTTTGGATATTAATGCCTTATCAGATATCTCGTTGACAAATATCTTCTCCCATTCAGTAGGCTTCCTTTTTGTTTTATTGATGGTTTCCTTTGTTGTGAAAAAAATTTTATGTTTGATGTAGTCCCATATGTTCATTTTTTCTTTTACTTCCCTCACCTGAGGGGATGTATAGTAAAAATATTGCTCAAGGTGATGTCTGCACATTTAGACCCTATATTTTCTTCTAGGAGTTTTATGGTTTCAGGTCTTACACATAATGCTTCATCTTTAAAACCTCAGCATGTATCTCCTGAGAATGACATTCTTCTACAAAGCCACAATAATGTTATCACACCAAAGAAAATTAATGTTTCCTTAATATCATCTAATACCCAGGTTATATTAAAATGTTCCCAATTATACCCTAAATTTCATAGCTGATGTTCTTGGAATCAGGATCAAGGTTCATGAATAGTATTTGGTTATTTTCTTAAGACTTTTTATCTAGAACAGTGCTCCTCCCCTCTCCTTACAAAGAAACTTTCTTTTATAAAATGACAACCGTTTACAAGAAACTAAGCCAGTCGTCTTAATTCCTTGTGGTATCATACAACACCTTGCTTTATCTCCTGAACTCCCTATAAACTGAAGTTAAGTCTGAAGGCTTAATTACATTTAGATTAAACATTTTTAGCAAGAATACCTCGTATGTAATGCTGTGTACTTTATACTGTATCACTTGAGGAGGTATGTTATGTCATGTCGGGTTGCACTTTGGATTCACTTTGCTGACCAATGTCACTTGTCAGCTTTGTCTCCATATATTACTACTTTCTCATCACTGTTATGTTCTTAGGTTTGCACTTTGAAGACTTTCAATAGAATAACAGTCCTCCTTTAGTAGCACCTTGACCTTGGGCTGCCCATTTAGAATTTTACCCAGCTCCTGGTGCAGAAGCATAGAAAATCAGGCTGTCGGCAAAACTGCTGAGTTTTGTGTGTTGGGGTCCTGCCTTCTCCCAGGTACTCTGCTGCCCTTCTCCCAGCACCAGGGATGCATTCCTCTTCTAGATCTATCCTCCCTGGGTGATGTTTCCCATCCAGACATGTCTTCTCCCCTCCAGCGCTGCAAACTTAACATTTCTCTCTTCTCCCTGTAACTTGAGGCAGGCTGTTCCCTGCTTCCTGTTAACCTGATGAACAGGCTCTCATGAAGATCAAGTCAATCGTCATCCCAGAGCAAGCAAATAACTATCATTTAATGGATGTCAGTGATTCAATGTAACATTCCTAAAATATGTTTGTTCCATGGGACGTTCATGGCTATTAGGAAAAAAGAAAACCCCACAATGTAAGAGGTCAAATGACTTTGGGTGATGCTGAGTCAAAATCACACAGGTTCCAGGTTTGTTTGTTTGTTTTTAACAGTAGAAGGCACATTATATAGCCTCGTCCAGAGGTACTTAGCTATGGAAACCCCTCAGTCCCCAGACTTTTTCTTAGGGTTGGCGTCCCACAGAGCCCACCATCAGTGGGAGAACCCCCCTCACAACTGGCATACCTGTATTTGTTCAGGAGCCGTCTGAGCATGGAGGACCCTATCTACCTCTGTCTTTGAGGGATGACTCTATAAGTAGGAATTTTATGCACCCTGGCAGGTGGGTGAGGAAAACCACTTGGGGTGGCTAATTTCTTTCAGGATCCCCCAATTGCATTGCATAGAATAAATGGTTTATAACCTTTGTCACCAAAGCAGCATCCAGACTACTGCTAAATATTTTACCATTTTCTTGCCTTTTATTAAAATGTATTCTAATTATTCATGTTTTTCATGCAAGTATGTATAGCCTTCTGGAAACAGGCTCCTTTGGTTTCTGATTTTGTGAGAAGGAAAGTAAACATCCCTTGGGGGGGGAATTATAGGCATTGATGGAAAATCCGAGTAATACACAGGTATTATGTGAATTAAATTTTATGTATATAAAGGAATATGGTATGGTCTGAGGACTGAGAAGGTGGGGTTTGAACAGGGTTTTGAAGAAAAAGGAAGGAATACTAAGGAAGAGACCAGCAGATGTGGTCATGGAGACAGGGAAGTATTAGTAGTAATAGGAAGCAGGGTTTTTAGGTTGGAGGAAACATTCCTTTTCAGAGAAATGGGGTTTACGGACAAGAGGAGTGTTAAAAGCAGACAACAGAGCAGCTTAGGTTTGATATGAAAATAAGGAAAAGTCTACTGCAGGTACTGGATTACCTGCAAAACAGGAAGGCAGAGGGAGTTTGGAGTTATTGTCAACCAACACTGGCATGGAGCTGAGTGTCTTTCTTCCAGAAATTTTCTTGCTGAAATTCTCTCCCTTCCTTGTTTTGGGGATAATACTCTTCTAGTCTTCTCTCCTAACTCTCTAGGTGGTCTTCAGGCCTCTGTATTATTAGTAGTAATAAACAGATAATTATTTGTCATTATAGCTAACAGCTATATGGGTTATCAAGAACTGTGGCCAGCATTTTGTTATCTCATTTAATGCACTCGAGCCTGTGACGTAGATGTTCTTACCATCCCCATTAAAATGAGAAAAATGAAACACAACAGTTAGTAAGTTGTCACAGAGATTGATTAGCATATGCTCTTAATTACTATTCATGGAGCTTGTCATTAAAATTATGGCATTATTCAGAGTCCCAGCCTTCATCCCTTTCTTATCAAATCTTTATTTACCATTTCCTTAACCTTCCCTTACAGATATGTGTGCCTTATATAGTGTGTTTACTCTTGCTGATTTCTTGACATACCTTTACAACTAGCTGCATTTCCAATTCTACTTAATTAAGTAGACCAGGCAGAAATTCCTAGAAATGATGCTAATATTCTTCTCATTGGAGCCTATCAGGGGTTGCATGATTTCAATTTGTTCCTTTACTGATGGCACTTGATCACTTAAGATGGTGTCTGCTACTCCACTGTAAAACCATTCTAATTCCCTTTGTAAGTATTAAGAATTTCATGGGGGCAATACTTTGAAACTAAATATTCCAATCCTTTTCAAACTTTCAACTTATGTTTATTTACGTATGTATGATTTCCTATGCTATTTAATGGGTTATATTATCGTTTTTTATTTTGAAGCTCAACTTGTCCCAGATTTGGCCAGTGGGATACAACTTGGCCTGTGTCCTTTTGATATGCCCCATTGTTTTTTGAGTATGTCCTTATTTTCTGGCATTACTAGAGGCTTCAGTCTCATCCTGTACTTTCTCTTCTCCAGTCCTAGAATCAGCCATTTTGCCAAGAAGGAAAACGAAGAGGAGAATGGTATTTAGAAGCCAAGAGTTAGGCTAGATGTACTCATCGTTTTGTTGTGTCACTACTCCTAGACTTTCTCAGTGGACAGAGCATTTATGTACTTATACACCTATATATATTTCTATAAGTAGAAATAGATTGATTTCTATTTCTGTCCACTCCACGTTTGTAACTATCTTCCTCAACAGTGAGAAATCTGGCTCCCATTTTCCTTAATACAGTACCCCCCCCCATTTATGGGGGACATGATCCAAGACCCCAGTGGATGTCTGAAACCACAGATAGTACCAAACCCTACATATACCATGTTTTTTCCTATACATACATACGTACCTTTGACAAAGTTTATGGCTTCTCTTTGGCATCCAAATTGCCAGCATCACTACTCTTGCGCTTTGGGGCCGTTATTAAGTAAAATAGGGGTGACTTGAACACAAGCACTGCGGCCCCAGGACAGTTGATCTGATAACCCAGACAGCAACTAAGTGACTAACGGGCAGGGAATGTATACAGCGTGAAGATGCTGGACAAAAGGATGGTGCGTGACCTGGGCAGGATGGAGCAGCTGGGTGAGATTTCATCACGCCACTCAAAACAGCACGCAGTTTAAAACTTATAAATTGTTTATTTCTGGAATTTCCAATTTAATATTTGCAGACCAAGGTTGACCGCAGGTAACTGAAACCATGGAAAGCAAAACTGCGGAAAAGGGGACTACTGTATATTTACTTATTAGATTAATCCTCTTGTATATAACTAATCTCCCGTCACTGCTGCTGTCCTGTCCTCCGCCAGGCTACACTGTCCCCCCCCCCATGTTGATATTCCAAGGCCAAGTGGCCCCTCCAGGAAGGTGAGAATACCGCATCACACAGCTGTGTGGATGCCCTCCTCTTCCCGTGTCCAACATGACAGCTTTGGCTGTCTCCTCTTCCCTGACACACTGTTGTGCTGTCTCCTGAACAACACACATCCTCTACAATGTACTTTTAAAAATCCATTATCTCTTTTGTTTGTTATAAAACCTCTGTGCGGTAGTTAAAGACGGTATTGTCTGTAATTTTTCTCTGACCAGCTCTTCAAGGACCTACCTAGTTCAAGAGAAATGGAGTGACTTGCCCAAGGTCGCACAGCTTATGTAAAGCAGGCTCTGAATGTAGGGCTCTTTCCACTCCACCAATCCTTGGTGCCTCTAAACATATGCCAACATGACAGTAACTTTTCTTTTTTCTCCAGTAGAAATATGTTTCAAACTCACTGTGTGATCAACTCTGATTCCCAGGTGTTTCTTTTCCTGCAAAATATGTGCAAAACAGTGGTGTGCTAGAAAA
>NW_017731551.1:2748024-2749328 GCF_001890085.2 Hipposideros armiger | reverse complement strand
GTGATTCTCCGCCTGGGGCTTGGTGAGATGGAAGCTACAGGGCTTTTCCCAATGATAGAAATGCCATAAAATTCAGCTACAAATATCTGATTCAATAATTGTCAACATCCCTTCCAATCGGTACTTAAGAACCCAGACAGGGAATCGGCCTAGCATGGGGGGGTATTCTCACTTTTCTGGAGGGGCCACTTGGGCTTCCAACGTCAGCATGGGTGGTGGGGGAATAGTGTAGCCTGTCAGGGGAGGGGACAGCAGCAGTGACAGGAGATGAGTTATGTATAAGAGGATTGATCTAATGAGTAAATATACAGTAGTCCCTTTTTCTGCAGTTTTGCTTTCCGTGGTTTCTGTGACCTGCGGTCAATCTTGGTCTGAAAAGGCAACCTTTTCTCTATTTAATATTTGTTAGCTGTTGTTATTATCAATCTCATCCTTCATTCAAAAATATTTATTAATGGCCTATTAAGTGACAAGTACTATAATATCCGCCTTTTGCAGTATCCGTTTTCCGAGGTGTGACCATCATTAGAATTGTATCCGTCTTCCAAACTTGGGACTCAAAAGCATTCGCATCCAAGGCATGTAATTTATGAACACTCACTGTTCCTCTCCAGTCCTTTTTGCACCAACCACATTTCAAAGCTGGTCCCTCTAGGCTCACAGACATTAATGAACTCCTCTCGGGGCCAGCCTCCGCCACCTAACGGAGGCTTATTTCCTAGGGGGTCGGTGGGAATTCGGATGGGCGGTTTTCGAAGTTTGAATGACTTCCCGGCACGCTCCTGCACCCACAGGGGCATAACCGGCTCGGCGCGCTATCAGCCCTCCACTCGGCCCCACGGAGGTCGCGGGGCGCTGCTAACTGATGTAAGCTTCTCTCTCGGTCCGGAGGTGGCTCTGGCGGGGCTCTAACTTCCTCGGTTCCCCCCCTCCGAGCACAGACGCAGCGTGTGCCGCTGTTCACTGCGTAGGAACTTCCCCGGCCTCGCTTTCAATCCGAAAGCCGGAGCCGGCTCTTCGCACGCGCCCGCCGCCCTTCCGGGGCCGCGCTCCCCGCGCCGCCGCGCGTGTCCTCAGGGAGCCCCGGCCTCCCTCCGCTTCCCCCGCTCCGCGTGCCCTTCAGACGGTCCCGGCGCTCCACCAACCGGAGGGGAGTGGGGCGCGCGCGCAGGCGGCCGGGCGACGTGCGCGAGACGCACGTCCCCGCGCGGAGCGCCGGAAGGAGCGGCGCCGGGGCCTCGCGCGCCGTGCGCGCGTCGCCTCCCCCTCCCCACTCCCCCCGCCGTCTCGCGCGCGCGCACTCG
>NW_017731551.1:2735634-2744856 GCF_001890085.2 Hipposideros armiger | reverse complement strand
TTTAAAAATACCACTGCCTTTGGTAGTTTTAGTATGAAACAAAATTGACAAATATAAGTGGGGAACAAATAAATACTGAGCAGGTAAATGAATATAATAGACGTCATTAATGCATTCATGATCCAGGAATTTCTCTAAAGTAGCATTTTCTATCCTGTGTTTTATGAACCCCAAGGGTTTAAGGTATCCTGGGAGTTCACTTTTAATTTGTCCTATAAAAAACAGTGATTATGTTCCTTTCAAAATGAATTAGTTTGAGAACCACTGACTGTATGTGAGTAAAGCAGACATGAGTGGTTAGTAGAACTGGGCCGAATGTTGTCAACATTCAATTCCTGGATTGGTTTGGCTGAATGCTGCTACCTGCCATGTTGATCTTGACTTTAATTTTTGTTGCTTTTAGAGAAAAATTGAAACATATATAAAAGTAGACAGAATAGTATACTGTGCTCTCAGGTACCCATCACTCTGCTGCAGTGATGATCGATAGCGATTCCTGAGCAGCCTTGCTTCATTTAATCCCTTTCCCACACTCCCCTGCACTCAGTGTTATTTTGAAGCAAATCTGTGATGATATTACATCTATGACTATTTCAACATGTATATCTGTAAGGCCTCTTTAAAAAAACTACAACATCTTTATTACAACTAAAAATAATTGACAATTTCTTAATATCATCAAATATTCAGTATTCAAATTTCCAATTGTCTCATAAATGTCATAATTTTTTTTTTACTACTTGTTTGAATCAAGATCCAGTTAAGGTCTACACATCATCAGTAGTTTACATGTGGTTCTTTAGCAGTGGTGCTCAGCTGCATGGGACTTTGTCCCCCCCCCCACCCATGGGACACTTGGCAATGTCTAGGAACACTTTCAATTGGGGAGGGGGTGTTGCTACAGGAATCTAGTAGGTAGAGGACAGGGATGCCGCTAAACATCACGCACAGTGCAGTCCGCACAAGAAAAGAATGATCTGCTCCTGTTGGAAACAGTGCTGCTGTTCGAAACCCTGATCTTTAGGTTTACCTCATGTCTCCCTTTTTTCTGTTGCCATCTATTTGTTGCAGAAATTGCTTGTTTATCCTGTGAGACTTTCCACTTTCTGGATTTTGCTTATTACATCCCTGCATCATCTTTTCACATGTTCCTCTCTGTCCCGTAAATTGGTAGTTGGATCTAGAGAAGCTTGATCAGAATCAGAGTTTTTCCCCCAAGAATATTTTGTAAGTGGGTGGTATAGTCTTCCATCAGGAAGCAGAAAATGTCTGGTTGCTTCTCTTTTTGTCATATTTGCTGCCATTGAACAGTGCCAATATCCATTCATTTATCCATTAGTGGTTGCAAAATGATAATTTAATTATAAAATTCCTCCTCTAATTATTGGGTTGTCGGAAAAGTCATGACGCATTTTTGCAACGAAAAACAGAAAAAATATGTCATGACTTTTCCGACAGTACAATATTAGCTGGAATACTTCTATAGAGAAAATTTTCCTTCATCTACTCTTTTGGTTATGTAGTGGTGCAGTTTGTATAGGAGAGGCAGAATTAAACATTTGATTCTTTCCCTTTATCCTAGTTTTGAAATTATTTGGCTCGTTAGCATTTTTTATTGGTTATTTGAAGGAAAATTTTAGTTTATAGTCAACAATATTGTAATAATTTTGCATGGTGACAGATGGCCACTAGACAGTGTGGTTATCACATCTTAAGGTATATAAATGTTAAATTGCTATGTTGTAACACCTGAAACTACTACAGTATTGTATGTCAACTATTTTTTAATAACAGGAAAATTTAGTGTATAATATTTATTAGCTTTAAGCAATAAAGAGAAGTAAAAAAAGACGAGTACAAAAAAGTGTTCATGTCTCCTTTGACCACATACCTGTAAAAAAAAATGTGGTGAGAAATTCAAGCAATATAGAAAGATAAAAAAACGAAAGCCTTGTCTCCTTCCTATAGTCCCCTTCCATTGGTAAACATCATTAACAATTTTGAGTTTCCATCCAGAAGGAAGGATTCTATACCTTGCTCTTCTTTTTTTTTTTTTNCGGGCCGGGCGGCGGGGGCGGCGAGCGTAGCCCTGCGCCTCCGCCGCCTGCGTTTCGGGTTTGACGTTTGTGAGAAGCTCGGGCCGCCTCCGCCGCCAGGCCGCCGGCTCGTGTGTTTTGTAATCAAAGTGTGAGGCTAATAAAGGGCGGCGCCACAGCCTCTTGACTCCGGCGTGGGAGGGATTCGCAGGCATTTAAACAAAGAAACTAGTTGGGGCTGGGCTCCCAAAGTCCTTATTTGGGTGTTGTGGCAAAGCCTGCGGTCACCTTTAGGTGAAGCAGGTTTCCCAAGCGCCGTTTGGCGTTGTATCTCGGCGTGAGCACGCTCACGGGCAACAGCAGATATGGGGACTGTGATTGTAGGAAGTGTCCTTTGATTGACAGCAGGACATTTAAATACAGCCTCCGCTCCCCCCTCCCCAATTTTACAGAAACACTGCACGGCCAGGCCAGATGTCTTCGTCTCCCTCTACTGGCCCTGGGAGAGAAAACCACTCAAATTACAGCGTTCTTTTCGGTGGTTAGTGCTAGGTACAGTTAGTTTTACTTAATTTTCAAGTACATTTAGTTTTACTTAATCAATTTTCAGTTCGCACGGTTCTGACAGCAACAACAGAGAAAAGAAATTCAACATATTGTCACTGTAAAAGAAGGACAGCATCCTTATTTTTGCATCAGATAATCTTTAGCAGTCCGGAGAATGTTTCTATAACCGTGCCACATGTAATTAAGAATAAATTACCCGAAGTTCTTTTTCATTACTCCAAACCAGTGGTTTTCTATATTTTGATATGTAAAACTGAAAATTTGAACATACCGAACCTTGCCAATCCTATGTCTACATCCTCTGTTCCCATAACATACCCTAAGCAACAAGGATAGAGATTATCCAAAAATCCAGGTTACATATAGAATAAAGCCAGAATCCCTAGTGATTATGTAAATACTTATTTTTCTCAAAGAACTATTTTAGCTGCATAAGAAATTTGTTCCATTGTGCAATGTGGAGATTTGATAGGTTAATATATTTTAGGCTAGAATTTTATTTATCTTAATTTAGGTAATTTAACACTATTAAAGCTGTAGGTAGTTTATGGAGAATTTTGTAATACATTTAAGTGTAAATTTGAAAACAGGAGAAGTTGAAGGGAACATAAAGAGGGTATATGTGAAGGAGGGAGAGTGAGGCCAAAACAAGTATGCTCTGTTTTGTCACATAAATTTGTGTCACTTCATATCTGTGGTAGTGACTCTGAAATATGTTTTTTGAATGCAGGGTTTTTTTGACCAGCAGTCCTTGAGAATTTAATGTGGTTCAGATGTCAAAAGTTAGAAAATTTAATGATACTACCCTGCCATACAAAAGTAATATCTTATTAGCAAGTTTAATTCCTAGTGAAGTATTATTGGTAATTTGGGGTCTATATGTTTTCCCTGTGATCAATATTTACTTTAATGTTTATTGTACCATGAAATGAGTAATTTTTTTTGAACACAGCAAAATATTCCTTATGTATTTATTAAACAAATATCACTTGTTTGCGTGAGAATTGGCCCCTAAAGTACAAAGGTATAGCTTAATCCCTATGCTCAGCTTTCCTTGGGTTTCTAGGGGTGCCTCCCCTGCGGAGGAGGAAGAGTTACAGAGGATTGCCTATACCTGGATAATGTTAGTTCTTCAAGTAGAAGAGCTTTTTAAACTCAAGCATCAGTGAATTTTGATATAATTTTGGGTTTATATCAAACCCTGGAGTTTCTGACATCTGGAAATCTGAAAAGTTTTTGCCCTAATTTATTCTGACAGGGAAGGAGGGCCCTTCCTTGATGCTTTTCTCCCAGGCAGCAGAGTGGATGGAACCAGCCTCCTCCAAGATTGAGGCTGTTGAATTTTGACTGCATCCTTGGTGTTCACGAATTCCCATCCCTTAGCCTGACTAAGCCTTTTTTGTAAGCGAGAGGGGAAACGAACACTTGCCAGTGTACCATATATAAGTGATACCATGGGGGTGGTGAGCTGAGGCATTTTCTAGGAAGGTTCCTTCCAACCTAGAGATGGAGTTCTTCCTCTCTCAGTCCTTGGTGGGAAGTAAGACAAAGGAGAGCTTTCCTGATAATGTCCCACCCGCTAATGCCTAGGCTAAATGCTGTTCTGTAGTACACTTAATATCATCCTATGCAAAACTGTGTCTTTGCCCTAATTTAATTGTATTTTAATGTCTTTGTCTTTCCAGTAGATTGTAAACACCTTTGCTTGTTAGTCTTTTTGGTCATATTCGTTTTGACTGACAAAAATAATATATAAAAAAATGGAGTATAGAAAAGTATCAAGAATATGAAAAGTTTCCATGTCTTCCAGAGATTACCACTATTTTAACATTTATGGTATAGGTATATGTTAAAAAAACTAACTGGAATTCGTTTTATGCATTCCACTGTTACCTAACTTCTTTTATTAATGCATGCTTTTTCTTGTATCTTTAATGTTCTTTGAAAACATTTTTAATGGCTGCATAGTGTTTAATTTCACAGAAGTACAATACATTTTAAAGCCATTCTCGTTAGTTTTTTTACCTTGTTTACTACTTTTTCTTGTATTTCCTAATGAAGTGGACTGTTGACATCCTTCTAAACAAATCATTGTGAGCATCTCTAATTATTAGAATAAATCAAATGAGTTAATACATGTAAAACACTTAGAAGATCTGGCACGTGTAAGTACTCAATAAGAAATTTCCTTGAAGCAGAATTATTAGTCACAGGGCACAGATATTTTTAGGCTTCTTGTTCTTATGGCCAGATTGTTCTCCAGAAAGTTTATTCCAATTTATACTCTCACCAATAGTGTCCACTTCTAGTTCCCGGCTTCCTCACCCATCTAAGGTATTATTAACTCTCTCCCCCCAAAAACCAACTAAACAAAAACTTTGCCAATTTGCAGGTAAGTTACTATTTCTATCAAAAGACATACCCAAGATTATTTATGGCAGCATTATTTATATTACCCCCAAACTGTAACAACCTAAATGTCATTTATAGTAGATTTGGATACATTGTGGTATATTCATAAAATGGAATGCTACTTAGTAATTAAAAAAAAATGCACTAATGCATGCAACAACATGGGTGAATCTCACAGATATAAAGTTGAATAAAAGAAGCCAGACACAGATGCATGTACTGTTTGATTCTGCTTATATGAAGTTCATGTACAGTTATAATTGAATGAGAGTAGTCAGACTAGTGCTTACCTCTGGGGGATGGTATTGACTGAGAGTAGGCCCAAGGGAGCTTCTGAGGTTCAGGAAGTGTTCTATATCTTGATCTTGGGTGGTGGTTACATGAGTTGTAAAAATTCAGTGGGCTGTATGTGCACTGAGGATTTTTTGAAACTTTATTTTAATGGTTGAAGTGTACGTCAGTCATTTAAAAGTATAAAAAAATGACAAATTTACTAGTTTGGTAGCTGACATGTAGTATTTTGTAATATGTGTAATATCTAGTCAAGACACTATTTTATATCTTTTTTTGATAGGACAGTTTGTCATAGAATATACTAGTAGTCCCTTCATATGTTTCACTTATAAGACTTTTATACTTGTATACTCAATTTTATTTTGTTTCTTGTTCTAACTTTAATAGGATTGCCCCTTGTGCTTTATCATTGAGTATGATGTTGGCTTTGGCTCTGAGTTTGCAGTATGTGGGGCGCTGTTCTTGGTGCTGGGAATGTAGCAATGAACAAAACGAACTTCTTGCTCTCTTGTAACATATTCTGGAGGGGGAGAGAGAGATAAACACATGTATATGACAGAAGAAAAGAAACATTGAGTTAGGGGAAGAGAAAGGGCTGGGGTAGTATAAGGCAACTTTCATTTGGTGTGATTATGGAAGGCCTTAAGGAGACATTTGAACACAAGAATATTTTGGATTTTATGCAGATCAATTGGTATATTTTGAGTGGGGGAGTAAATGATTTGATTTAACCTTTAAAAGGTTAACAACTCTGGCAGCTAGATGGAGATAGAGGAAACCAAAAGTTACAGGCAGACCAGTAAGAAGGCTTTTGTAATAATCCAGGTGAGAGATGATTTTAAAAGTTTGAGTCAGTTTGGGTAATTTACAAATGTCACATATTAATTTTTATTCCTGAAACTTAAATGAATAAAGAGCTTAGTTTATGAGAATGGAAGAGTTTTACCTAGAATAATTCTGTTGGGTAGGAGTTTCTCAGATACTCACTTTGGAGTCCCAGGAACTCAGTAGAACACTTACTGAATGCTTTATACCAAGTGCTAGACACCGTCCTAATGGCATTAGGTGAATTGATTAACTCGTCTAATTCTCAATCACCTTGCTGGGTAAGTGCTGTTATTATCCCCATTTTACAGGTGAGGAATCTGAGGCTTAGAGAGGTCAGTAACTTTCCCAGGGTCACAAGCTGACTCCAGAGCTGGCTCTCTCAACCAATAGGTGGTAGTGGTTCTCTTTTCCTCTTTATCTGTCTTTCTCCTGGAATGAAGGTGGGGGAGGGGGCATAGGTGGAGCAGGTGCAACAAGGTTCCAGAGAGCTACCTTGGGAAACATCTTATTTTTGTTATTGTTGATAGCATAAATATGTTAAAAATGGTTATAACTGCCTTGGGAACAGTATAAAATATTTACTTGAAAAGTTTTATAATTTAACTCTGTTTTCATCTTTGTTGGATTTCTTATTGGAATGTATTTTAATTTTTTATTTAGGGATGGGAATTATTTTAAAAATGTATTTGATATATATTTCCACTTAATGATGAAGTCTTTTAGTATTATAACATAAGCTTACTAGGTACACATCTATCTCCCCATAAGAGAACAAAAAGCCCATTTAATGAATCTCTTAATATCTTTTTTTTTTTTTTAAAGTTTTTTTTTTTATTGGGGAATTGGGGGGATGGGAATAGTGCTGGGGAGTTGGGGGAAGGGGAACAGACAAGTTGCTGTCGTTTTGTTCTTCAATCTAGTTGTGGAGGATGTTGTTTCACTGGCCCAAGTTGGCACCATCATTGCGCTCTTCTCTGGCGAGGCAGATCAGTCGCCGGCTTCTGGACGGCCGCTCACTGCGGCTGCTGGCCGCTCACGCTGGCTGCTGGCCACACACGGTAGCCCATGGCAACCCACTGCCACAGGGACTGCAGCCCACGCCGTCGCCAGCGACTCACGGCAGCCCAGCTCCAGGTTGAGCTGTTGTTCAGCATCTTAGCTGTGGAGGGCAGTGTCACTGGCCCTCATATGTGGGATCCGAACCGGGGCCCTCTGGCATCCCAAGCGAGTTCTTAACCATCGCGCCACTCGGCCGGCCCTCTTAATATCTTTTTTTGGTATGACAGTTTATCATGGGAGAATATATGAGTAGTCTCTTCGTGTTTCACTTATAAGACATTTGTGCATATATATGCAATTTTGCTATTGGAACTAAATACGTTGTGGTATGGGAGTCTCAGGCTGCTTGGAGGCACTGACATAGTTCTCTCATCACAAGTTTTTTTTTTAACCATTGGTTTGGGGCAGATTTCTGCTTGGTGTGCTCTCATAGCCTGTGTTTTCAGGTTTAAAATTGAGTTTCCTGAACATCCAAGGGGAAGAAAGCCTTAGTTTTGATCATCTGAAGTGGGGGAGCTCAAGAATAAGAGTGAAACAGGTGTAGAGGAATTTGATTATAAAGCAAGCTTCGGTTGGTTTGGGCAATTTAAACTCCACAACAATTCGCACAGCTTTTGAACAGTTGGCCGGTGCTGATCTTGCAGCTGCTACCAACTTTCTGATTCTTTTTGGCAGTTACGTTTTATTACTGTAGTGATTGTTCACTTTTCTATTAATGTTATTTATTATACTTTTCCCATTAATTATAGTGTGAATTAATGGCGACTTGTATGATTTGTGTGTGTGTGTGTGTGTGAGCGAGCTCTGGTTCCTTTTATTGGAGATGGTTTTTAGAAACCAAGGTTTGGCACTAGGTGGGCTCAATGCTTCTAGGTCTCAGTGGACAGGGCTAGGAAATAAACTAGTCACACATACACACACACACACACACACACACACACACACAAACACGTCTGTGTTAAGAACCATACATTTTCATAAAACCTTTGATTCTAATCCAATACCACAGTGTTCATTTTAGCCTTCCCCCTTGCCGTACTTGTAACTTTTTTATTCAATAGTAAGAAACCCAGCTCTCATTATGTACAGTATTTGTTCAGTCCTAGTGTATACATAAAGTAGTTCTGGAATTGCTAACCCTTACCCTTGTAATAAATAAATTTGCTAATTAGAGTACAGTATTTGTTTATAATTCTTTTTATCTTTAACCTTATAATATCTACTCAAAACACCATTTTCCAAAATTAACTTAGATTAGTTCTTTTCTCCCCACTTTACTGTGTTATGTCATTTATATGTAGTACAGTTAGGTTATTTGTTACTGTTCGTATTGCATTTTGGATTCCTCCCACATCCTGGTTGGTTTTAATTGTTGGTTTATATTTCGAGTATGTAAAACTTGACTATCATTCTAAGAAATCAAAGTTCTATGAAAGGGCACACTCAAGTGCCACACCCTCTCCATCCCTCCTCTGCCTTCCACCCCCTCATCCATCTGCTGTAAGTAATCGGCCTCTAGTTTCTGGTTCATCTTTTCTGTGGGGTTTATTTTGTTTGTTTTCCCACAAATGAGCCGATGCTTCTATATTTTCTTATATCTACTTTCTTCACACGAAGGGTAGGTAGCTTATAATAAATACTCCTTACTTGGCTTTTTCTCACTTCATAGTGTACACTGGAAATCTCTCCAAGTCATTTCATAGTGCTCTTCCTTATTCTTTTTAACAACTGTATAGTACTCCTTTGTGTGGACCTACCCAGTTTTATTCACCTCTTGTGTATGGGTCTTTAGGTTATTTACAATATTTTGCAAGTACAAACAACAGTGCTATAGTGAATAATCTTGTGCATACATATTTTCATATTGTCGGAGGTGTATCTTCAGGTTAGATTACTGGAAGTGGGATTACTTGTCCAAAAGATAAGTGCACATGTTGTTTTGTTAGGATTACCAGATTTCCCTTGAAATCATATTAAGAAAGTATCCCTCAATTCTTTTTGCGTGTGTGTGTGTGTGTGTGTGTGT
>NW_017731551.1:2718135-2732339 GCF_001890085.2 Hipposideros armiger | reverse complement strand
TCAGCATCTTAGCTGTAGAGGGCAGTGTCACTGGCCCTCATATGTGGGATCCGAACCAGGGCCCTCTGGTGTCCCAAGCCAGCTCTTAACCAACGCGCTGCTCCTCCGGCCCTATACCTTGCTCTTCTTCATTTATTAAAATATCCCGAAGGTCTGGGAGCGCTTTTCATATCATGCAGACATTTCATTATTTTAAATGGCTGCATAGAATTCCATTCTGTGGATTTACTGTGATTTATCTGTTTCTCTGTTGATGGATTCTTAAGCTGGTTTTTCTCTTCCCTTCTTCCCCCCCCCCTCCCTAGTACTTAAGAGTGCTGTAGTGTATATATTTTTGTATGTTCATCTTTATTCTTGATGAGCACTTGGTTATCCTTAAGGTAAGTTTCTAGTGTTACACAATTTAAATTGTTTTTATCTGTAGTCATGTTTTAAAATTTATTTTCTGAAGGGACTGTTGATCAAAGACAGGAAGCACAAAGGACACTGATATTGAAACAGAAGTTTGATGAGCTTAAATATACTAACTGCAAATTTAAGATACTTCTTTACCAAGGCTATTAATTACATTTACCTGATAATTCGAATACATCAAAAATCAATGTTAGAGAAAATACAGTGACATATCCCACGTGTATTTCATTATGGAGAGGGGGGAATAAAACATGTTCAGACTGCTTGTGGAGAAGTGCTGAACTTCTCTTTCTTTGTAATTTAGAAGTGTCGTTTTCCTTGAGCACAAAACAGGAATTTATATATCTAGTATTGACACCTGTTTATCAGTTAGTAATCATAACAGCCTGACATGTGCAGTAAATTATAAAATTGCAAAAGCTGGGGGAACCTGTACCATTGTAAGTAATTCGGTATTTTTATGTGTAAAAGCTGTCACCAGATAACTGGTCACTATTTCACAGGGAAATTGGAGTGTGATCCACTGTGGTCCTTGTGATTTATACAGTGTCTTATGGATACTTTATATTAGTAAATATAAAAAAGAAAATACAAGGGCCGGCTGAGTGGCTCAGTTGGTTAAGAGCTCGCTCAAGAGTGCGAGCTCTGAGCAACAGGGTTGCTGGTTCGATTTGTGGCCTGAGTTGAGCTGCCGCTGAGATGCCAACAGGTGGCAGGATGGCTCAGCTAAAAAAAAAAAAATAATAATAAAAAAATAAATTAAATCAAAAAGAAATAATACAGTGGTTTTGGAGATATTCCCATTGCCCGGGAACCCCATCGACCATTAAAAAAACACATCAACAAAAGTCAGAACACTGAAACAGTTTGGATAGCATCCTAACCGATCCAATAAGTGATGAAGTAGGGGACACAAGGCACTCTGGAAGCCAAAGCTTTCTGGCCAGTTCCCATCAATGACTCCAGAAACTTTCTGTGTGACTACAAGAGAGCTTTCTTACCCAGAGACTGATTTGTGGGTTCCTGGGTTTTTCCTCTTCTCTGTGAGCTCCCCCAGTGCCTCACCTGTCACACGCTACACTGTAGATGTGCGGTCAGTCCCTTTTACTTGACAACTTTATGAAGGAAGCTTGGGGTGTAAACTGTCTGCAGATTAGAGCAACTTGACTCTTTTTGCTTAATTTACCGTATTTCCCCATGTGTAAGACACTCCCATGTATAAGACGCATCTTAATTTGGGGACCCGAAATTTGAAAAAAAATGTATAACATAAAGCTATTGAACTCAAGTTTTATTCATCATAAAATTCATACAACTCATCACTGTAAAAACTCCCAACCCTTAGCTTGTCCTCATCTGTGTCTGATGATGGATCACTGTCTTCATACATTGCCTCGTCCTCAGTGGGAAATGCAAGTAAAAAAATCTACAACCACTGTATAAGACGCACCCAGTTTTTAGACCCCAAATTTTTCAGAAAAGTGTGCATCTTATACATGGGGAAATACGGTAACTTGTCACAGGTCTTACTCATCTTCCTTACATTCTTCTTCTTTCAGTACCTTTTTAAGGCAAAGTTTCTGTGTGCTTGGGTCTTTGGAGTCACTTCCCTTTTTTTGCTAGCCTGTCCTTATTTTCTCTATATCAGAGTATTAACATTTCCTTATATCTCATGGTGACTAGGAGAGCAGAGTCCCTTCTGTTTGATTCAGGGACTTCTTTCCTTAAACCCTCTTTCCAACCATCCAAATGCCAAGTAGTCAGCACTGGACTCTGCGCTGGACTCTGCAGATTCGGGGGAATTTGCCTGTCCTTTACTCTAAATTCATGGGCATCCAGCCTATGGCAGGAGCGATCAGATCCCCTGACCCGAACTTGCTGTTTTCTCATTTCTTACCCCTGTTGGAATTGATTAGCCTCTGAAAGGTCCCAAGTCTTGCATACAGCCCTCTCCCCTAAGGTCACCTTGTTGGGGCTGCCCATCTCTTCAGGAGTGCTGTCCAGGAAACCTCTCCACTTACCTCCTGCCAATCGTGGGGGCTTGCTTTCAGCCTTACTCCTGGCCCCAGGCCTGCTGTGTGGTTCATTCCCCAGCTCCAATGCTCTGAGGGGTTCTTTCTTTTCTCGGACAGACAGAGGAAGACTATGGTACAAGTCTGAGGACTTGAAGATCAACTGGTGTTAGGATTTGGGTGACTTTTCTTCCCTTTCTATCCCTCCCTCTCCACCACGTCATTTTTTATTTCATTATCACTGTCACATTTCAAGCTTTCATTGACCACCATTCACAGTTTCTGCCATATCTGTGTAACACTTGTAATATTTATATAATTTTTCTTTAAAACACCTTGAAATGGATTTCTATTTTTTTAATTTAGTTTTGTCCTAAACAGAAGTATCTGTTAAGCCATATGTTTGTGATGCTCACTACATATTTTAATATTTGTGAGAAAAGATTTATTGAGTTAGTCTTTATCACATAAAATGTGTACATGTAAGTTGTCAGAAGGGCGATGGTGGTTGATGAAAAGATAATAACAGGCATAGGGAAACGATACAGGTTTCTTCACTGGAAGTAAAGGATTGAAGAATGTAACCAGATGAGAATGGCTCTACAAAGCAGGAGGCCCAGAAGAGCTTGTCTCTTTGGCAGGACAAGCTGCCCTGGCTTTCAGTTCCCATAAACTGGCCCTGTTGTCACTGCTAATGCTGGCTAGGAACGGACTCCATTGGGCCCGCCATTCTCACAGTGATGTCAGCGCTGTGGTCCTCTGGGTTCCTCCAATTTTAGTGGCGACCTTGCCTGCCCAGCAGGTGTGAGTGAGTAACTGCTCACAACCTCAGCACATTCTTCAGTTTCTATGGTAAGACTGGCTGACTGGAAGACCGGCTTCTCAGATGTACCATCTTTCTAGCAGGCTGCTTGACACCTGTTCCTCCAGATATGCATAACTCTATACTTTGGTAGACCCTGAGCTACGGCAATAACAAGTATGTACCCACTGGAAAGAAGGGATCCTCAGATGAGTCAAAGAAGCATATATGTTTTGTCAAAATAGCATATTTTCTTGAATGACATTTTTTTCTGTTTAGCACTTTTTATTCTAGCCTCTGTTTTTGAAGTGTCAGTGCTATGTATCTTGCATTCAACCACTTATATGTGTTGCCAAAATCTGCTTTAGTATGGAGAGATCTATTTTCAGATTTAGGAAATTTCTGGAAATGTAACTTCAGAAAGAAAAGGAAACTGCTAAGTCATTGGAAGTTGCCTTTGGGTATGTTAGATCCCGTCCCTTTTCACCTATTCAGGGATGTGGAGTCAACAGTTACCCACCCACCCCAATACCATTTTGTTTTCTCATTAGTGTGCCAATAGTATATAACCTTCATTAAAAGAAAAGGAAAAAAAACAACTTCCTTGACCTGACATTGCCCCATCAGCTGCAGCCCCATTTCTTTGTTCCCTTTATAGCAAAATTCATCAAAAGAATTGTCCACATTTGCTGCCTCCAGTTGTTTTGTTTGTTTTTTTCCCCCTCTCTTTTTCTAATTGAGGTCCCATTCTCTCTGAACCCAGTCCAGTCAGGCTTTCATCTTCACCACTCCATTGGAACAGCTTTTGTCAGAGTTACCAACTAGCTTCACCTCACTTGGCTTCTAGGAAATCCCCGTGCTGGTTTTCCTCCTCCCTCACCACTTCTCCTTCTCAGTCCTCACTGCGATTTCATCTTATCTCCTTGATCTGTTAAGGCTAGAGTACTCCAGGGTTCAGCCCTCAATAGTTCTCTTTCTCTAGCATTTATCTGATCCCATGACTTCAGCTTTCATCTGTATGTGGATGATTGCTAAGTTTTTATCTGCTTCCTAGACCTCTGCTCTGAGCTCTAGTCTTGACTATGTAATTGCCAACTTTTTGTTTCCACTTGATGAACAGTAGTCATCCCATCTTCTGGTATATCCGAAGTGAAACTCCCTTCCACTCAGCCCTTCTCCTCCTGCAGTCGTCTTCTCTGTCCTAGTTAATGGCATCTCCTTCAAGGTGTTCAGGCCAGGATGGATGTCTCGGGAACTGATATACAGTCAGTTGCTAGGAAGGATTGTTTTCTGGGAAATTGCTGGTTCTTTCCCTCCTAACACAAATCAGTTGTGGATTTCCTCATCTAGTTGGACAAGTGTGTCTTTAATATTTGTTCAGGAATTAAGTATTAGATAGTACTTAGTATTATTTACTTAATCTGTACTTGTTTACCTATAGTAACTTTATTATATAATAAATGTATATACTTGTTCAGCATTTCTCCCAGAGGAATAATGGAGAGAAGTGAGTATTAAGATGAGCATATGTGTACAGAGAGGACAGGCTAAGTGTATATGCCTGCTAGTTTGGCTAGACTAGAATTGTACATGTCTAGGACTCTGTGTAGGAGCCCCATCCATATCCCCTGGCTTTCTGTGTTTCCACCTTTACTTCTATCTCTGTTTTCATCTCTTGAAGACTTCTTGCTCTAAGCGCTTCAGACTGGGGAGGGCCTTCTTAGGCTACAGGAGCTCAGCAGCTTGAAGCATGCCGGATTCTGGGAACATAATGGCTCTATGACAGCCATCCACCATTGTCTATTGGGAGACAGTAGATCAATACCTAGTTTCCTCTTACCTTGGGTGGGACCATGCTGAAGCTCTTTCTACACAGTCTTCCAGAAGGCCTCAAAGGGGTAGATGCTCATCAAGATAGCCTGCACGGCTTCCACCCCTTCCCTGTCTCACTTTTCCACTCTCCTACCCGTGCTTTCAGGTCATCTCCCATATGAACACCTGCACTCAGATTCACATGTCAGAATCTGCTTCTGGGAGATTCCAGTCTAAACCAGTAGAAAATTATTCATGAGAAGAAAGGTCATATGCAAGAGATAATGGATGTAAAGTAGAGCTTGGATTCTATTTATTAACTAGCAGATAACAGATTTTTTATGCAATAGTCGTATTTGTGTATTAATGCCTATATGTTCAGTGTGCTTTCATTTCTTATATCGATGAGTAGATAGATGCATTAGGAGCATGACTCTCAAAGTAGAATATGAAAGCTCTTACTTACCTCATGGAAGAGTTTCTAGTCCTTCTACCTTGAAAAGATGTCTTGCCTTAAAATTTATGTGTGATATGATTTTAATTTGAAGCTATTGCTGTGAATTTATCTATCCCTTCCATTAGTTCTTTTGAATCCCTTTTTCAAAACACTAGAAAAATTCTGTAGTAGTAAGTAACCTTTAGCATGGGAACAACTGCAATCAAGTGTTAACATTTCACAGGTTAATTCGCATATGAAAAACTAGCAACCACTTGCCATCCTTGGGGAATGATCTAGTCTACTTAAATAAGATTTTCCTGTAACTGAAGGTTCTACTTGTGAAATATAGCTGAGTATTCTCAGAAAAATTACTCAGGAGATAAAATTCTTTATATATCAACTATTTTTAGACAGGTTTTGACAGATAATACTGTTCTTATTAGATACTACACTATTTAGTTTTGATGACTAAGCGCCGTGGACCTTAGTTTTCTATGTTACATGGGTTATGGCATGTATTACAGGCTATTTGTGCACGAAGTTTCTCCAGACTACTGGGAATTTAATGAGAATGTCACCTTTTTCCTTGCTGTACTTTCTTGCTACCTCCGATCTACAGTACTTTGGCCAAGCCCCACTGCTTGCTTCTGATTGTCTTTGTTTTCTAAACTAGAGTAAAACTTAAGATTTCTATGGAGAATCAGACAACAGGTCTTCTTAAATTGCCCACCCACTCTGTCTGTCATCCTGATATGTTGGTGACAACAGGGTGGGCCCAGCCAATAATGGAGGCAATACTTGCAAAAGGGATTTCGCAAGTATTACTTAAATAGGTCTGGCTGGCAAGATTAGAATCTAGCTGATAGCTTTGAATTCTCACCCTAGGATGGAAGGTCTGCCTGGTGAGTAAGGGTAGCTCTGGCTCATAGGTAATTTTACCCAGGAGACAATACTCAGCGGGCTGGCATAGAAGCATGGTATATCTTGCTTCTTGTGGATAAGAAGGCCTCTTAAGGATACTCAGTCTTCAGGCTTGAGCCTAAACAGTGCCGTATAAATACATGTTAATTATACTATGATCAGGGAAATCTGAGACAAACATCTTTGATAAGTTTCTCTTGAGGTTAGAAAAACAGTTTAAAAAGTTTTAGTGTTACCAATTATTGCCTTTTTGGCTTATATCCATTCCAGTAATGTGTGCAGGAAATGCTTGGTAATTCTGTCACTAATTTGGTATCCTATGTTGTCAGGGAAGTTGTTTTACAATACACTTGACTGACTGGTACTTTGTATCAATTATAAAATTGTAAAACATGACTTTTTAAAATTTTGTAAATTTAAGTTGTAACAATTATAATTAACTTCTCACAGCTGGTGAGTCTGAACATTAACTTGTAAAACACGTTTTCAAGGTAGAAATCAGTAACCCCATGGAGTGTTTCCTGAAAAAAGAGAAAGACCCGAGGTCATATTTATCACTCAGGCTAGATCCCCAGCTTGGATATGCAGAGTACACATCAATTTGTTGAATTCTCTGAGAAGTCCAGCTGGTAAATAAAGTGATTTGAACTCAGCCCAGCATCCCCCAGTCTCTTGACTGTGGACTTTTTGTGAGTAACCTTAACCCCTGTGGGACAGTTTAAGAAATGCCCTTTTAGAGAATGTTATATGATAATCCTCACTTAGCATGATTCTGAGATGCACCAATTTCAGTTACCTTGTAAGGAAAACCGTTTCTCTGCTTAACAACATTCCTGACACCAAATATGTGGGTGTTCCACACCAAGCAGTTCTCCAGTTCAGGTAGACACCAACTGGATGTCCTACAATTTAAATTCACTTCTGATGCTTACCACCTGGAGTTAGTGCAGACCCCACAGCTTAAGAGCACAGGTTAAAACCACCCCCTACTTTGGACCAACTGCAAATAGTGGGTTCCTAGGTTACCTATATATTTCTGGCTGACTTGGCTACAATTTGGGGAGTCCCCTGATCTCCTCTTCAGGTTTGATAATTTGCTGTATAATGAATGGTTCACAGACCCCAAGGAAACACTTTACTTACTATTACCAGTTTATTATAGAGGATGTTATAAAGGTTACAAATGAACAACCAGAGGAAGAGGCACATAGGGTGAGGCACAGAATGGTCTCCTGTTCAGGAGCATCTGTCCCTTTGGAGTTTGTTGGAAGGGGCCACCTCCGGGCACGTGGATGTATTCACCAACCCTGAAGTGCCCCCCGAACCCCTTCATTTAGCGTTTCTATGGAGGTTTTATTACTAAGCACGATGGATTAAATCAGTGGCTATTGGTAATTAACTGAATCCCCAGTCAGACCTCTCCCCCCTCTCAGAGGTCAGGGAGGTGGGGCTGGAAGTTCTAACCCTCTAATCATCTGGTTAGTTTTTCTGGCTATCAGCCCCCATCCTGAAGCTATCTAGGAGCCCACCCAGAGTCACCTCATTAGCATAAACTCTGGTATGGTTGAAAGGGGCTTGTTATGAAGAACAAAATATGCTCCTTTCACCCCTGTCAGGAAATTAAGAGTTTTAGGCTCTCATTCCTGGACTGTATTTCTTATTATGTCACAATATCACATGGTTTAGTTAAATAACACTAGTTCCTCAATAACACGATTCAGATTTGAGTCACCATGATATAGTAACTGTTGCATTTGTACTGTATTAAAGTACAGAGTTTACTACTAGCTCTTCAGTATGCAAATCCATGTGTCCGTAACAGTGCGCATCTGTTTTTCAGTTCACACTCAGACAGGAAAGGCTGCCTCCTTGTCTCCCAGGATAAACCCATCTGACATACTACAACACTGGGTCATCGAAAGCGGGAAGTGGCCAATAAAGATGAAAGTGTAGCAAAGAAACAAAAAGTGGCGATTATGGAAGTGAAATTTAAATTAAGCATAAATTGAATAGTAACTGAAGGCGGGAATATTGACACTGCCACCATTCGAGAGACTCTAGATATGCAGCCAGAAGCACCAAGTGAAGGCACCCTTAATGGCATGTTTTGAATTAAGCACCAAGTGAAGGCACCCTTAATGGCATGTTTTGAATTACAGCATACTAAACCAATATTAGCTGTACTATTTTTTTCATTTCTCTATATATTATAACCAACAGTAAAAGAGTTTTTAATGTTTTGACAAGCCTTTTTAAAGGTCAAGAGATAACTGTAATTTTCGTATTGATTACTGAGATAGCTTTGCACAGTTTCAGCTTGCATGGTTATTTTTGTGGTTTTGCACTACTATGCAAAGCGAGGACTGCCTGTATTTTTCTTATATTTGCCAAACACCTATCACCTGACCTCTAGTGGAAATTAAGAAGAATTACAAAATGCACTTTGAGGAACCTATAATAAATTATTTTTTAAAGAGCCTACACACAGGTTTTCAATGTAAGTCTTAATAAAGGATATATTCTTTTTTAAATTTATTTTTCGATTGCAGTTGACATATTTTAGTTTCAAGTGTAAACTGATTTATTTTTGAATGGATCTGATATATAAATAGGTAAAAAATCCTTTTTACATATTATGCACTTTATGTATTGCCCTTACTTGTATGATTTGAAATAGGATGGTCTAGTGTTTGCTCTTGACCTTTCCTGGACAACTCAGTACTGACCATTTTGCTTTTGATGAATACTTCTGATTTGTAATTGTTTAGAAGTTCTTTAAGAGCTTCTGGGTAGTATATACAATTCCACGTAGGGATATTTATTATGGATGTGAAGATTCTGTGGTCCAAACCCCTACTCTCACTCATCCTTCACTGAGAATGAAGAAGCCTGCTAGGGAGTTAAGTAGTCCCCCTTAGAATACTACACATTCATTTCTGTCCCAACACAAAGTTCTCTAATATGAATCCTTTCTCTTGGCTTAGCTGGGAATGTGGTCTCTCCCCTTAGATGCTGGCTGGCACTGAAGACTGTTTTCAAGAGAAGAAGGGTTATTAGGGAACTAGATCTGCTTGAGTTGACTCCTGTCCTTTGTAGCTGACTCATTACTAAGTGTCCTCAATATACAAGTTTGTGATTTCCTGTTATCTTGTATCCCAGGGTGTGATCTCTTAGCCCGGAATATATGAAATCTTCTGTAGTTGTCATTAGACCCTAGAAAATATGGCTTTCCTTCCCATACTTACAGTGGGATATAAAACTGTCAACTGAGTTGACTGGTTCTGATGGCTATTGGTTCATCTTTTAAAATTCTAGTTATTTCTATTTGTAATCTATTTAATTGATGTATTCTCTTAATAGATACCCTATTTGGAAAATCAAGATAGGGACCCTTAGGAGCTACACAAAAGGAAACAAAATAAATGGGCATAATATATAAATCTGTAACAAATCGGACCCTTTCTGTACAATAGGATTATACCTGTGACTGAACCTAAACAGTCAAGAACACTGCATCCTTTTTTGTTGACAAAATAAATATATGGACATTTCAAAATAAAATCCCAAAAGAAAAATCCATCAGCTGTTTATTTCCCTGCCCCCTCAAATCCATTTTCTACCTTTTTATATTTGCAAAATTCATATTTAAACAGGCTCCAGGATAGTAGCCCAAACTAATGCCTCCCCACTGTGCTTAGAATTCCTGTTTTGCGTCAATCAGGAAATATTTTGTGAGCATCTATTCTGTAATCAGCTTTAGGTAGATCTGTGGGGAACAGGAAATTCTGAATTACTAAGTATCACTGGTGTCTTTAAGGAGCTTAAAGTCTTATTGGAGTGACAAAGTTTTCATAGAAGCAACCGTTAATGAGGTATTGTGTCAACCTCTATGCTGGGGTTTTAGAGCAATAGTAGTTCCCCAAATGCCATTTCTCTGCCAAGCTGGCTGCTAAAGAATCACCTGGGGAACTTGTTAAAAATAAACATTGTTGGGCCCCACCCATTAACTTTTCCCTGTAGATCTAAGGTGGGGCTTTGAATGTGTTTTTTCTTTTTCTTTTTTAAAATAAGCACCGCACAGTACAAAAAATATACTTGAAGGTTAAATGGTGAAAAGTAATTCTCCCTCCTCCATTCTGCATCCACTCAGTTATCTTTCCCAGAGGCAACTGTTTTACCATTTTTTTTTTTTGCATATTGTTCCAGACATATACTCTGCCTTTACAAACATGTATGTGCGGTTGGTTAGGGTTGGAGGGGCGTATTATACAAACTGCTCTGCACCTGGCTTTTGTTGCTTTGCAGCATATCTTGGAGATCTTTCTATATGTCTCTTCCTACAGAGCTGCTTGTTTCTTTTTGAGAGGCTGCCTCATAGCAGCTTGTAAAAAAAAGCTCTACAGGAGATTCCAATGCGCAGCCAGGTTTGGGAGCCACAGACAGAGAGAGTTAAAGGAGGTTAGAGAAAGTTTTCTTGAAATGATAATTCTTTAAGTCTTGCATTTCACAGCAAGGAACTGGACTCAGCAAGCATTTCATGTCTTTCTAGATTCGGATTGCTTGAGAACAAAATTTTGCATAATGTTTCTTCTTCCTGCTACAGTCAGTGAGGAGAATTTATCAGTCAAAAAAATACACAAAGGCAGTAGTGTACACATAGATGTACATACTGATAACATCCTTTTTGATTTCTTCCTTTATGAAGAACATTGCCAAGCCAATCTTTATGAAATTGCTACTCCTTTATCATCAAGGCAAGTTTTTTCTCCCCCAAGATGATACACAAAGTTCTTTTGGGCTGACATTTATTTGCTGTTTCTCTGGTTATAAATAGAAGTATGGTCTGTCTCCATGCAATTGCAGATCCACTAGGCATTGTTTGCATTATACCTTCCCTTAGTCTCCATAGACACACCCCATAGGTGGCTAGACAGGCAGAGAGTAGATTGCTCAAGAGCAGAAGAGAGGATTAGCTTGAGAGATGGAATGGCTAGTGGAATGACCACAGGATGGTGAAAAGCACATATATTTAGCTTTTTGTATATTTCAGAAGTTTTAAACACCTTTTCTTTAGAATATTCTACTTGAAATTATTACCTTAATGAGAGAATGGTTTATTTGTGCCTAATTGTAAAGCTCCATTGAATCCGTTTACCATTTACATTCCCTACTCTGTGTACTTGGCGGTCACACAGTGATCAGCAGAACAAGCATGTTTTCTGCAATCAAGAAGCAAATAGTGTATATGTCATTCAGCAGGTAAATTATATTGGATGCCTATATTTCACAGATTCATCTGGAACAAATTTATTTATTTATTTATTTATTTATTTATTTATTTATTTATTTATTATTTATTTTTTTGGAACAAATTTAATTAGAAGCTTGTCATCAGGGTTTTCGGCTTTTTAAGGGGTGCATTTTGTACCAGTGAACGCACCTATCGGATCTTCAACTCCTCCCCGCTTATTTTCCTCTCGTGTTCTTTGTTCAGTTCTTGTTATATTGTCTTCCTCCCTCACTCTTATTAACATAAATGTTCTCAGTCAGCTGGTTGGAAATAACTCAGGAAGCATTGGGACAGTTGGAAGCATGAGCCAGCTGTCAAAGGTAGGAAAAGTGGTTCACAATATACATTTCATTCAAAAGCCTTGTTAAATATAGTTAAATACATAATATGCCAATAAATAGCTTTAATGTGTCAAAATAAAATCTCAAAAGTTGAATTATGCCATGTTCAACTTTAAAGAAAAGCACTTAATTTTATGACAACAGTTTTATATGGCAGCAAGAAGAGTTGGGTTTTTATGAACCACAGTTTTAATTATAAATTACCAGTTTGATTTTCACTGAAAATATTTCATATGTGTAAATTGTAAATTTTTACTTTAAGTGATATCTGGTAATAAATTATCTCAGGGTTGAAACACTGCATAAAACATAATTCTAAAAGTGAAAATGCCTGTTGGTATTCTAGTACTTTCAGTAGGAATGTGAACCTATTAAGCCAATACTGGATTTTTGAACCAGCAAAACCAGTGTTTTCCAGTATCAGTATCGTTCTAAGCATTTTATGTATATTAATTTAATTTTCCTAATAACTCCTTGAGGGAAATACTGTCATTATCTCTATTTTTACAAATGAGACAAAAAACAGACAGGCAAAGTAAGTTACCCAAAGTCACCCAGCTATTAAGTGGGGCAGCCAGGATTCTAGCAGGCAGACTTAATTCCAGAGAACTCAACCATCAAAAATTAATTAAACATTGAAAACAAATTCTCCTTTTTTCCCTTAAAGAATGGCCATTTGAGTATCTAATTCAGTGTTCTCTGAAGAAACAACATTGAAGAAAAAAAATATTAAGCCTAATCATAAAGCAAAGTTTCCTGCTTAGGCTCAAACTTCATAGATAATAAGCCCAGAGCTATATAAGCTATGACTGGTACCTAATAGAAACATAATGTTAATGGCTGTCATTTATTACTTAATTTAGTTACTGCCATTGCTTACTATATGCAAAGCCCTATGCTCTACATATTTACATACATTGTCCTATTTAATTCTGGGGGAAGAGAGATGAAGAAATTTGTTCAAAGTCAAAATAGCAGAGCTAGAAATCAAACCAAGCCTTTCTAATTCCAAAATCTACACATCCCACTGAAGCCAGTTGACACTTGTTTATCAGATGGCATAGAACTACGCTGGGTTGACCTTGCTTGGCTTACAGCTGTCCTGAGACCTCAACTGACTCAGAGTTAAATAATATGAAAGGAATTATGAAGAGCAGGTTGTCAACTATCCTCTATATTCCTGCGTTAATTCACCTCAAAAGCCACTCCCTTTCCCCTTTGATGATGTTAGTGTGGTGCTTTGGACGAGAAGGTGAATTTTGATACACAAGTGAAAACTTGTACTGAAGCAAAAATTTAAAGGACTGAATTCCATTACGACAGCCTTCTACCATCTAAGGAAAGATGAAAAAAAATTTGCTAATTTATATGTTGGAAGATCTTTCCATTTTTACCAACTGTTGCCTTTAGTTCCTGTACTGAATTCTTAAAAAATTCAAGCTGAATAGACTTCTTTTTAAGTTGCTTGTAACTTTACCACAACACACCTGTTTTCAAATAAGTTTTCAGCAGTTAATAATCAGAAATTTACTGGGGTCATTGTGTTGAGGGTACCATACTTGGTACTGAAAGAAGTCTTGAGCTCATTTCAGGAAGTAGAATATATATAAATAGCTCAATATTAGACATAAATGAGTGGAAATGTGTATCAATAAAACGTTGGAGGATTTTCTGTGGGGTGATCCAGTGTAGTTTCACTAAGGAGGAGGAATTTGAGTTGGACTTTGAAGACTAGGTAATGTATGACTAGGTAATGTAAGATTGATTGGTGGAGAACCGGGAGAGCATTTGAAGCAAGGGGAATATCCAGTGAAATCCACTTGACAGTAAGATTGTAAAGAATCTGGCCACCCACCCATCTAACACCAAGAGTAGAATATAAATGGGAATATTATCCGAGAGGAAAAAAAGAGAATGTTTAGCAGATCCTCGGGAATTCTGGTTAGTCATTAATTCAATTCTGTTCTCATCAAGTGTCAAAAAAATGCCAGCTAAGCAACAATTTCAGAAGATTAAGACAATAGAAAGTGCTAAAGTTGTCACTGCCCCACTCACCAAATGGCATTGAGGTTGTGCTTCTATAGATGGAAGCTATTCAACAAAGGTCAGATTGGCACCCCTGTAGGAAAACACCGCCCCCTACACCACACACACACACACACACACACACACA
>NW_017731551.1:2711932-2715643 GCF_001890085.2 Hipposideros armiger | reverse complement strand
GAGTCAGCCCGAGCTGAGCAGCCGCTGAGCTGCCAACAGGTGGCAGGATGGCTCAGCAAAAAAAAAAAAAAAAAAGAACATGGAGATTCCTCCTATGCTTTATTTGAGGTTTATAGTTTTAGCCCTTACATTTGGGTATATGTGATCCATTTGAGTTAGTTTTTGCATGTATGTTTGTCTCAGTACCATTTGTCGAAAAGATTATTCCTTTCCCCATTGGATGACCTTGGCACCCTTGCTGAAAATCAGTTGATCCTAAATGTAAGAGTTTATTTTTGGACTCCCAATTCTAATCCTTTGATCAGTATGTTTCTCCTTTTTGTCTTGATTACAATGCCTTTGTAAGTTAGTTTTAAAATCAAGAAGTGTGAATCCTCTATCCGATGATTCTTACTTTGGGTTACGTATCTTATAAAAAATGATGGCCCCAGGGCATTGTACCTAAATATATAGAAAGTTGTTTGCTTAAGGTTTATTTTATTGATTTGGAAATTAATAACCTTTGAGTTAAAAAAAACTTTTTAAATGATTATGTAAAGCTCTACATTTCTGTTTGCAAGTTTGGCTATGGCCCAGTGTATGATCACTTGTTATAAATGGTCCGTGTGTGCTTGAAAAGAATGTGTAATCTATAGATGTTGGGTGTAATATTCTATAAATGTCTCTTAGGCCATGTTTCTTAATCCTGTAGTTCAAATCTTGTATATTTCATAGATTTTTGTTTTTGCCTGCTTATTCTATCAGACACTGAGAGAGTTGTCAAAATCTCCTCCTACAGTTGTTCCTGTTATATTCTCCTGGTGAATTGAAATTTTTATCATTATCATGTGAACATGTTTATCGTATTTTTTTGCTTTAGAGTCTATGTTGCTTGATATTAATATAGATGTAGTTTCTTTTGATTACTATTTTCATGGTATGTATTTGCCCATCTCTTTACTTTCAGTCTTTCTGTATCCTTGTTTTCTGTGTGTCTCTTATAACCAGCGAATTATATTGTTTAAGTCCGGCTGGATAATCTGTGTCTTTTAACTGGAATTTTTAGTTGTCTCTCAGAAATTGTAGCAGGCATCCTTAACTTATTATTGAAGTCGAATGTTAATCATTACCTTCCCTCGCCTTGCAGTGTAAGTACCTTAGGACCCTGTGACGCCTTTGTTCCCTCCTGACTCAAATGCTGCGGTTGTCATGTTCTTCATATATTTTTAAATCTCACATGACATTATTTTGTTTCATGTAGTCAGTGTTTATATGAATTTACCCACATATGTATTACTTTCCTTAGCTTTTCATTTTTTTTCTTTCATCCCAGACCTCTTCGTGGTCATTTTCCTCTGCAAGAAGTACATCCCTTGGCATTTCCTTTACTGTGGGTTAGCTGGAGGTGAATGCTGGTTTTGGTTGTCTGCAGATACTTGCCCCCTCTCAATATTTTAACTGAATATTGAACTCTAGATTAGCAGATTTTCTTTAAGCACGTTTAAGATATTTTAATGTGTTCCATCTACCATTATTGCTTTGAGAAGGCTCTCATCTTTGTAACTAATCTGTGTTTTCTTGTGCCTTTGAAATTTTCTGACTTTTGTTTTTGGCAGAAAGACAGACTTATTTTTATTGGTCCTGGTTGGGAATTGTTGAGTTTCTTAAATCTGGATCAGTGTCTTTCTTCATTATTTCTGGAATTTCTTAGCTGTTATCTCCTCATTATATTGCTTCTGCCCTTATTCTTTCTTCACCTTCCGAGGTGAAGATTAAGTATATGTTATACTTTCTCCTTTTATCCTTTATGGTTCTTACTGTCTTATTTGTATTTCCCATCATCTGATTTCTCTCCGCTACATTCTAGATGATGTGACCATCTCATCTAGTTCACTAATTTTCTCTTCCATTGTTACACCTGTTAGTTGAGTTATTGTCATAGTCCTTTGTCCCCCTTTCTCAACTCTGTTAGTTCTGCTTTGGTTATTTTTCACATACAAGTTGTGGTTGTATTTTTGTTTTATAATTTTTTGGGAGTACAAACACTTATAAAATTTTACCCCTTGCTACTTGGGATGTAGCAAAGCTGCTGGGATTATTCTTTAATAAATTAATCCTGTTTTCAAGATATCACTAAGGTAGTTTTTTTGGTTCCTAGTTGGTTCCCTTCAACTTTATTTTTATTTAAGTGCCACTGCCATATACTCTATGGGATGGAGTAGTCTAAGTACAGTGCCTCAAACTAATTGAACCCATTAATTCGAGCTATGAGACCTAAAGCAGAACTGTTAGGACTCAGTGCTGTTACCATGTCGCTGATGTTACCCAAACTTACTAACCACCTCTAGCTGATTACAGCCATATATATATNAGAGAGAGAGAGAGAGAGAGAGAAAGAGAGAGAGAGCGAGCGAGAGAGAATGATCTAATAAACATTGAACATTTTGCTGGTAGGAAAAAGGGCAATTTGTATGTGAAATAAAATTTCATAAGAGAAACAAATGGAGCGAGAGAGACTAAAGAAGGATTGAAAATGATTCTTACAAAATTTGCTTTCACATTTCTGCATTTTTGTTTCTTACTGCATTTGCTCTTCTGTTAAAGCTGTAGTGATTGTAAAATTCTTTTAATGGAGGTTGAGGGGTGGGAGAAGTTTCCTGCCCTCTGAGAGAGAAACCAAAATGTATGTAGTAGTTCCTTTTAGTGCTTTTCAAAGATCTGATATAACCTTGGTTTAGGAACATTTCATTTTTATGTTTAATTTGTTTTTTTAAATTGTATTTTATATGATTAAGGAATTTTTTTTTTTTACTACTAATGATGTATCAAATTTACGGTTTTTACTAATTTACCAAGTTTACTGTTAAGTTCTGAAATTTTAAATAAATATAAGTTGTAAATGTTTTGCCAGTTGGTTAGAATTGGTCAAAACCTGAAGATAGCTCTGACATTATAATAAACGAGAGTATATAGGGTGAGTGTGGGGGTGAAGAGTTTAGAAGCTGGAGAGAGGAACCATGGATCTTTGAGGATTGTTAGCTAAGTTTTGCCCAAGGTGTCCATAATTAATTGGAATGTCCCTTTCTTTTCTTTCTTCCTTAAGCCTTGTGGAGTCATCCTTATTTATGTATCTTAGATATTCATAGATAAGTTTATGATATATGTTGGTTTGAGTTTTCCAGGAGACATCTAACAATTTTTTCTCACTTAATTCTTTTGGTGTACCTATCACTTTTTAAGAATAAGGAATGTGGGGGGCCGGCCATGTGGCGCGTTGTTCTTTTGGTGTACCCATCACTTTTTAAGAATAAGGAATGTGAAAAAAAAATAATAATAAGGAATGTGGGGGGCCGGCCACGTGGCGCGTTGTTTAGAAGTTGGCTTGGGACGCCAGCTCTGAGCAGCAGGGCCCCGGTTCGCATCCCAGATGAGGGCCAATGATGCTGCGCCCTCTACAGCTAAGATGGTGAACAACAGCTTGACCTGGAGCTGGGATGCTGTGAGTCACTGGTGACGGCGTAGGCTGCAGCCTCTGCTGCAGTGGGCTGCTGTGCTACCATGAGTGGCTGGCACCGGCATGAGCAGCTGGCAGCCCTGAGTGCTGCCAAGAGCCGCCGTGAGTGGCCATCCAGTGGCCAGCGACCGATCTGCCTCACCCGGGAAGAGCACAATGATAATACCAACATGGGCCAATGAAGCAACGTCCTCCACAACTAGACTGAAGAACAAAAG
>NW_017731551.1:2702650-2706832 GCF_001890085.2 Hipposideros armiger | reverse complement strand
CCAGCTCCAGGTTGAGCTGTTGTTCAGCATCTTAGCTGTAGAGGGCAGTGTCACTGGCCCTCATATGTGGGATCCGAACCGGGGCCCTCTGGGGTCCCAAACCAGCTCTTAACCAACGTGCCACTCGGCTGGCCCCAAATACTGTCATTCTTAATTGCTAGTGCAATGCCCCCAAACTCAAGTACGTATTTTTAAAGCTTCAGTTTGAGAAGTGTGATAAAGTAAATTTTTTCTGACTCTGAAAACTGATTTTAACTTCTTATCTCTATAAATAATATTTTAAGTGATCTTTCAGTAGTATTTTGGGACAGTGTACAGAGTAAGACTACTTAAATGCACAGACATGCATTATATTTTCAGGAGAAATTTAGGGCAGTGATATGCTAAAATATTACTTCTGTTTTCTGAATTTGATGATCATGTTGAGTATGGCCTGGGGTCCTGCCGCCATCCTCTCTGCTTGAAACCTGTCCACTATTGTCCCCATCCCGAGGAAGACAAAGGCCAGACCAACTCTCTGCCAATACTCTTGTTCCTGAGCCAGCAGCGCACAGGCAGGGAAGCTCATGTCCTCTGGAGAGAACCAGCATTACATATAAAATATATTTATTGTTAGCCTTTTACCAGTGCCTCAGAAAAATAGATTGAAAAATTAATTATTGTTATACAAATGTGAAAGGGAAGATTTTTAAAGGCTTTGGATTATGTTATAACTACTTTTATTTCTTTAAAAAGTAGACTGCAAACTAGAGTTTTTGTGTCCATTAAACTAAAGGGAGAAACTGTAGACTTAGTCATTTTAGAACTGAACGGAACCGTTTCCTTGATAACAAAGCATATTCAGATGAAAGTAACCTGTGCAACCTGTTTATTTTGAATGTAGCCTTTTTCCTAGTACTTTTGTTTTTAAATAGAAATTTTGTTTTGAGGTTATGGGCAAGTAATTTTTAAAAAGAGACTACTAACAACTGACTGCTCATGTGTTTTGTTAGAAATGTTAAACTTTACCAGATTTATAAATTTAAGCTATATGAATGCATTAAAATATTTCCTTGTAAAATACAGAATATCTATTTCGTTGTTACTACACAGTATAAAATTTGAGTTTAGCAGGTTGGTAGAATTGTTACATGTGTATTTGGCTAATTTCTTGTCATAAATGTTTTTAAAGGTTTTTATTTTGTGTAGCATTGAAGTATGTAGATATAACTTCAAATAATTATTGACTGAGTGTAATTCTTGGAGGAAGTAAATAATACTAGGTTGTTATCTAAAGAAGAAAAACAGAACTAAAATTGATAACAGATTTAGTTTAGAATTTAAGTATATAACCCCAAAATGAAATAATTTAAATTTCATTCTATGAAATATTAAGTGGGCTACTATGAGGCAGAATAATGAATGTAGTGTTTAAGATATTACTACATGTGATGCACTCTTTAATTTTTTTAAAAAGCTTGTCATGCTCACTAAATTGATTTCACAATCCATAATAGATCACAACCTGCACTTGGAATAACAGTGCTTCCGAGGGAAGACTATTACCTGGCCCTTCGTGTGCTTCCTGTCCTTGACTAGCCTAAAATCAGGCATTGCCTCTCTTCTGGGCAGAAATCCGACTTTAAGTACCCATAAGGAAAATGCCCAAGATCCAGCAATCTCTTTCACCTTGCTTTAAGGCTCACCTTTCCGACCCTTTACCTTCCACCCCCAACTTGGGTAATCCCTTTGGCCCCTTGTCCTCTGCTATTAAGCTTTTCTTGCTTGCCACCCAGGGATTCCTGTTACTTTCGGAGTTCCCCAGGAATCCTTATAATAGATACCATCTAGACGGTATAATACCCACTTAATAGGGTGACTTTAGACTTTACCCTCTTAATGGGAATTAAGAACTCTATTTGAGGGCAGGTATCAAAAAACAACCTAACACTTAAACATATATTCTCATTGTTTTTCAGGCATGTGCAATCCACTTAAAATTTTTTTCCTTTTGCTGTGGCCACTACTAAAACATTCACTGGCCTTCTTCCTTTAAGAAATTCAGTCAGCTCTTGCAGTGGCTGATTTTATATGTCAAGCATGTTGATTCAACAGGACAGTTGTAACCTTTGGTTAACATCCAGCACATTTAAAAGCAATTGGCCGCTTACTGGGTACCAGGCACTATGCTAAGTTAGTACTCTACCTATGTATTTCCTTTGATATTTATAATAGCATGATGTGAGAAAAGTGATCTAACAAGCTGTTTCATGTAGCTGTTGGGCAGAGCTGGAGTTTGAACCCATAGCTGTCTAAGCCCCAATCTAATCTAATTCGAATCTAATCTGTTCTGCAAAAATGAACATTAAAACAATGTAGTATCTTTATCATATGCACTGGTAAACTCTTACCAGTGAGTTACCTGCCACTTTTCTGGAGGTAGTTTTGCAATATATGCAAGTATCTTTAAAATACTGAGTCTTCTAGCATTTTTAGGAATTCATCCCAAAGAATTAATGGGGGAAA
Source organism: Hipposideros armiger (assembly GCF_001890085.2). NCBI lineage: Eukaryota > Metazoa > Chordata > Mammalia > Chiroptera > Hipposideridae > Hipposideros > Hipposideros armiger. The sequence goes on along the minus strand of NW_017731551.1, from coordinate 2,704,327 downwards.
CAGATTTTTGTGTGTGAATATTAATCTCAACTTTGTTCAAAGAAAGATTCAGAAAGAATTTAAAAAAATGATTATAATATGATATATCTTTACCTTAAAATAGTTCTAGGTTGCCTTTAAATTGCTTTTGAATAGTTAATAAGGAGAAAATACTTGTGATATAATAACAAAAGTGAGCAGAATAAACATAATGATCCCAATTGAAAAGAAAATGGGGTGTGTATCTATACATATATGTAAGGGAAAAGCCTGGAATTAAATATTCTTGAATTTTAGAAGTGATTTTAAATGAGGGACACACACACACACACACACACACACACACACACACACACACACACACACACACACACACACACACACACACACACACCATGCCTTAACAGGATTTTCTAGGAAGGTTGCTTAACGATTTTCGATTTTTTCTCATGAGATTTTTAAAAACTGGGATTTACTTTCTACCATNGCAGTGTCACTGGCCCTCATATGTGGGATCCGAACCGGGGCCCTCTGGCATCCCAAGCGAGTTCTTAACCATCGCGCCACTCGGCCGGCCCGACAGCCATATTTTAAAGTTAGTTCGTGTCTTAGTTGGCTTGGGCTGCCATAACAAAATGCTATAAGACTAGGAGTGCTAATCAGAAATTTTTTTCCTCACAGTTCTGGATGCTGGCTGTCCCAGATCAAGGTCCACCAGGGTTGGTTTCTGGGGAGGGCTTTCTCCCTGGCTTGCAGACGGTTACCTTCTTGCTTTGTACTCATATGGCCTTTCCTCAGCATGTGCATGCAGACAGAGAGCATGAGCAAGCTCTTTGGTGTCCCTTCTTATAAGGACACTAATCCTGTGGGACCAAGGCCCCACCCTATGACCTCATTTAACCTAATTACTTCCTTAGAGGCCCTTTCTACAAATACAGTCACACTGGGGGTTACAGCTTCAGCTTGTGAACTTTGGGGTACACAAATATTGAGTCCATAATAAGTAGTATTTACATAATGGTTGAGGGTCTTATGGCTTATAATTGAGTTACTTTTGATATTTCTACTACTGCTAATCGTGAATCACTTCCCATGTATTGAGTGTATTCTTCCCCACAATTATTAGCAAGTGTGTAGGGAAAAGAATAAAATTTATCCTTGCATATGTTTCTGTACTCCACAAAATTTGTTAGTGAGATTGTTATACATTTTTCAGCTAAATTCCAACCAATCTGTTATAAGTTAAAGATTTTCAACTTATTTACATATTGGCTTTATTTTTTTTTTATCTTAGCTGTGTTGGAGTAGAAGAACATCATGCTGTTGACATTGACCTGTATCACTGTCCCAACTGCGCAGTTCTACATGGTTCCTCCTTGAGTAAGTACTAGATGCTCAAATCAAAATTGAAGTTTAGAACTTAATGTGTACATGATAATTTTAAAAATGATACTCTGATTAGTTATATTTACACCCACCAAGGACTATAGGGAAGATTTTTCTGAAGGTATCAAGAATGCAGTTTTTGTCTGAACTATTAAGTAACTTATTAAATAAGTCAAAATATTAAGGGAAATACTATCATTCTTTTTTTTTTTTTAAGATTTTTATTGGGTAATTGGGGGATGGGAACAGCGCTGGGGAATTGGGGGAAGGGGAACAGACAAGTTGCTGTCCTTTTGTTCTTCAGTCTAGTTG